>NC_061114.1:19736179-19741371 GCF_002878395.1 Capsicum annuum | reverse complement strand
ATTTGTATGAAAAAAGACAGAAAGAAAAAGAAGAAAAAGATAAATAACAAAAATTATTAAATGAGATAAATCAATTTAAAGAAAAATTAGAAATAAGCAATAAAGAAATAGAAACCAAGGAATTAGAAATAAATACAATAGATGTTGAAGAAACAGATAATTATGATTCGAAAGATAGTGAAGCATATACAGAAATTTTAACAAATACACAAAATTTAGAAATCAATGAATAAACAAGAAGTAATTAATGAAGAAAACTTAGAAAATAAAAACACAGAAATAAATACTCTTGATAAAAAATAAGATGAAAATATAATACCTAGAACATCAGAAATAAGAAAACGTACATATTATAAGAATAAATTTAAAAGATATAATCTAAAAGATGAATATGACAAATGGACACCAAAACAAATAGTTAATAAAAATTATAACTTTTTAGACTTAGATTGTGTAATAGATACAGAAAAAATAATACAATTATGGATAGAATATATGACAAAACAATTATTAGATAATAATATAAACGTAACAGATGCACCAGAATATATAGAAAGAACACTAATAGGAACAGTGAAATTATGGTTTTCAAATTTAACTGAAAATAGCAAGAAGGTATTAAGAACTGATAAACTTACAGAAGGAACAACATCAATAACTACAACTAAATTAACACCTATAGAATTATTAAAAAAATATGAAATAACTATAAAGGACGAATTTAGCAGCATGACAACAACAGAAGAAGAACAAAATGAAGAGAAAGATACAAATAGGAATTTAATGTTAAAATTAGGAATATGTAATATGTGTTACATAGATGAGTATACTTGCGCATTTAAAGAATATTATTATAAAGGAACATATAACACAGAAGAAAGTAAAGAAATAAGAAAAATATATTTTAATAAATTACCTGAACCATTTAGTTCAAAAATAATAAAAAGTTGGGATGAAGCAAAAATAATAGATACTGTAGGAGCAAGAATAAAATTTTTACAACAATGGTATAGAAACCTATGTGAAAAATATAAAGAAGGAATAAAAATGGAAAAAACATTAATAAGAAATTTAGCATGTTGCAAAGATAAAATAACACCTCAATTTGAATGCCAAGAAAGATATTATAAGAAAAGAAAAAGACATAAGAAATATAAGAAATACAAAAAATCAAAATATAAATAAAAAAAATCAAGAAAAAGATATTATGTAAAAAATTATAAACATAAAAGACCATATAGGAAAAAGAAATCTATAAAAGAATGTACTTGTTATAACTGCGGAAAATTAGGATATTTAGCTAGAGATTGTAAATTACCTAAAAACCCAATAAATAAATAAATATCAAAAATAAAAATAGAAAATACAGAATATATGCAGATAGATTATATAGATTACGAATTAGAAAGTGAAGACAGTATATATGAAATTTCAGAGAATGAAACAGATAATGAAATAGATAGTGAATTAGATGAATTAAAAGACTGGAGAGGATATAAAAATAATAACAAAGGAAGAATATTTAAGTGAAGAAGGAACAGATCAAAAAATAATATTTGATAGTCACATATTTGATGAAATAAAAGGAAAAGCATTAGATTTAAGTGTAGAAAAAATATTTAAAATACTAATAATAAAAAATATATTTAGTAAAAGAAAAGAAGAATACTATGTAGTAAGCTAAAAACAATATGTAATAGACTGTAGATATGCAAAAGGTAAAACTAGTATACCACTAGTAACAAAAAGGATAATTAATAAAGAAATAAACGATATAAAAATTAGAGACCCAATAAAATACGTACACCTAAGAGGTACAGAGATATTAATAAAAACATGTTTTAGAGAAGGAATAGATACACCAATAGAATTATACCTAGCAGACGATAGAATTATAAAACCTATAGAAAAAAGTATAATAACTGCCATAAAAGGAAATTTAATATACAAAAATTTAAATTTATAATAAATGAAAATTATTCAGTAGCAATAATAGATAAAAATATAGATAAATGATTACTATTATATTGGAAAATGTCAGGAATAGAACTAACCCCAGGAAGTAAAATATTTACAGCAAGATGTAAAAATCTATATGTTATTAACAACAAAACATAAAATAACGAGAAAAAATAAAATTAACAAAATACAAATAGAAAGTCCTTTTGAACAATTTGTAAAAACAATTGATAATAATGATTATAGTTATAGAGATATAGATATAGAAGAAAATTTGGAAATAATAAATGATAGAATAAGCACAACAAAAAGAATAGCTTATGAAAAAACAGAATCATCAAGTTCATAAAAAAGAACAAGTTACGAAACAAGTTCAACAACTAATTTAAATCAATATTACATAACAGGAACAATAAATGAAAAAGAATATTTAATACTCTTAAATACTAGACAAGAAGAAAATAATATAGCAAGATATCTAACAAAAAAATGAGGAAATAAAATCTGACAATAATATATACCCAGATCTACCAAGAAGCTTAATAAACACTAAAAATATAGTAGAAAAAGAAATAACAATAGGAGTTAGAAAAATAAAAATAGAATTTAAAACAAAGGAAGAAATGCAAAAAGCAGACATAATATTAGGAATAAATGGCTAGAACAAGTAAAACCATATAATATAGAGCATACACAATTAACTATAACATATAATAGAGAGAAATTATTCTTAAAAAGAGCTTTAACGCGATATGAAAATATATGTATTAATGAAGATAGTAGTAGAAGGGTATTACAGTAGATATTATATGCCCATGATAGATACAGGAGCAGAAGCTAATTTATATAGATATAATTGTTTACCAAAAAGTAAATGGGATAAATTAAAGACACCAATAATAGTTAAAGGATTTTATAACGAAGGAAGTTTAATTACTTATAAAGCTAAGAATGTAAAAACACAAGTATGGGATAAAATATTAACAATAGAAGAAATCTATAATTATGAGCTAACATCAAAAGATATACTTTTAGGAATGCCGTTTTTAGATAAATTATACCCACATATAATAACTTGAACGGATTGGTGGTTTACAACACCATGTAAACAGAAAGTAAGAGCAAAAAGAGTTACTAATAAAATAAGAAAGAAAACTAATCGGATAGAAGGAAGTGAAAAAATTACACAAAAGTTAAAAAATATAAAAAATACTGAAGATACAATAGAATTGGTCGTATTTTCAATAAATAAAAAGGAAATAACTATATTTTCAATAAGTAAGATAGAAATAATTAAGAAAAAAATTAGAACAATTATATAGTGAAGATCCATCCTAAAACATAAAACCACTATAAAAATTGAATTAATAGATAAAAATAGCACAATAACTCAAAAACCATTAACATATAATTTTGAAGATTTAAAAGAATTTAAAATGCACATAGAAGAATTATTAGAAAAACAATACATACAAAAAAGTAATAGTAAACATAATAGCCCAGCATTTATAGTAAATAAACATAGTGAACAAAAAAGAGGAAAAAGTAGAATAGTTATTCATTATAGAAATTTAAATGCAAAAACTATGACATATAATTACCCAATACCAAATAAGCTATTAAAAATAAGACAAATACAAGGATATAATTACTTTGGTAAATTTGATTGTAAATTCAGGATTTTACCATTTAAAGTTAGAAGAAGAATCTAAGGAATTAACCGTATTTACGGTACCACAAGAATTTTATGAATGAAATGTACCACCATTTGGATATAAAAATGCACCAGGTAGATATCAACATTTTATGGATAGTTATTTTAAACAATTGCCTAAATGTATAGTATATATAGATGATATACTATTATATACAAAGACCAAAGAAGAACACTTAAATTATTAGAACAATTTACGGATATAATAGAAAAATCGGGAATAAGTTTAAGTGAAAAGAAAGCTGAAATTATGAAAAATCAGATAGAATTTTTAGGAATACAAATAGATAAAAGTGGAGTAAAAATGCAACAACATATAGTAAAAAAATAATAAGTTCAAAAGAAGAATTAGATACAAAAAAAAAATTACAATCATTTTTAGGATTAATAAACCAAGTAAGAGAATATATACCAAAATTAGCAGAAAATCTAAAGCCCTTACAGGAAAAATTAAAAAGGGATGTAGAATATAATTATAATGAAGAAGATAAAAAAACAAGTTCAGAAAATAAAAATACTTTATAAAGAATTACCAAAATTACAATTTCCAGATGAAAATAGAAAATTTATATATATAGTAGAAGCAAATGCTAGTGAATATAGTTATGGAGGAGTACTTAAATATAGATATGAAGAAGAAAAATTAGAACACCATTGTAGATACTACTCAGGTACGTTTAATGAAACAAAAATAAAATGGGAAATAAATAGAAAAGAATTATGCTCATTATATAAATGTTTATTAGCATTTGAGCCATATATTGTATATAACAAGTTTATTGTACGAACAGATAATACACAGGTATGTTGGTGGCCAACAAAGAAAATACAAAATTTAGTTATAACAAAAGAAATTCGGAGACTAGTTTTGAATATATTAAATTTTACATTTACAATTGAAGTAATTAGTACTAACAAAAACGTTATTGCAGATTACATATCAAGACAAAGCTACACAGACTTATATAATAGAAGATAATGCTTTAGAAAAGATACTCAAAACCCTAACTATGCTTTCAATGAAAGTGGACAGTATGGGTAATGAAATAGAAAAGCTAAAGAGTAATGAAGTTAAACTACAGTCTAAAGCTGCAAATCAGCTAACTCAGTAGTGTGCAGAGCTATGTCGATCGGAAGACATTAAAATTCCAGATCCAGAAGAAGACGTTGGGATACTCCATAAAACCCATAACGTTTATCATTCTACAATTGCAGGTACAACCAGAGGAGTTAGTAGACAAAGATATCAGAACATGAATATGAATAAGATATTTGAGAAACCATTTATACCAAAAACACAAAAAGACCCCTTGTTCATACCCCCACAAATTACCACATACCGAGATAGTCTAAACCAAGATAAAAAAGTTTACAACTATACAGCCCAAAAATACATAGAAAATATCTACAAAGTACAAACTTTCCTAAACCTTAACCCCAGAGCTACAGATATCAAAGAACCAAACACAAACTATATAACCCAAAAATTACAAGTTTACAACAAGCTAATTGCACTACC
>NC_061114.1:19673720-19736079 GCF_002878395.1 Capsicum annuum | reverse complement strand
AAAACACAAAAAGACCCCTTGTTCATACCCCCACAAATTACCACATACCGAGATAGTCTAAACCAAGATAAAAAAGTTTACAACTATACAGCCCAAAAATACATAGAAAATATCTACAAAGTACAAACTTTCCTAAACCTTAACCCCAGAGCTACAGATATCAAAGAACCAAACACAAACTATATAACCCAAAAATTACAAGGATACAACAAGCTAATTGCACTACCCAAAACCAACCCAAGCTTAATAAAAACTTATTTTGACTATGGATTATTAAATACCATATATACCCAAGATGGAGAAGAACTAACAGCCATAGAAGAATTACATAAAATACTCACCACCTATAAAAGAATAACCAAAGGAAATCTATTTTATATAAAGTGTTATATTGTACCAGCAGAGATACTATACGACGAAATAAAACTAGTTATACAAGTTGTAAAAATAGGATTAACCAAAGATATGATTATACCAGAAGATATTGTGCAGCAGCCAGAGATACCCAGAATTGAGATACCTGATTTCTACGCAAATAAATGACTCATTGGACTAGCTACAATTATTCAAGAATTAGCAAATTATTATACCAATGGAAACCCAATATGGAGCTATTATTCAAGAGACCATCAGATGATTTATTCCAATTCAAAAGAACTACGACAAGCAGATATGGAAGATGTTAGACAATGGATAATGACATTACTTAACCCAGAAAAACAATAGACTCTAAGAGCAATTAAGAGAGGATTTATTTCAGACGGATTATTGACAAGATATTACAAGATAATTGGACACAAATATCCAGACCATCAATGTTCGAGATGTAATGGAGAAGATAATATTATCCCAGAAGTCCGCCTAAAATAAAAGAATCAAGAAGATAAGCATGCCAGCTGCAAAGAAGATAAAAAAAAATCAACAGATACGACAAAAAGATAAAAAGAAGATGGAGCAAAAATAGAAAAAGACAAAGCATTAAAGGAAGAAAGCGACATATGGAGAAAAGAAAAAGCTAACTTTGAAGTATGAAATACATGAATCATGTAAATAGCTTTATTATAGCCTTTTTGACTTTTTCTTATTTCATTTATTAGCTTTCACCATTATTGACTTTTTTTAGGACAAATGTATAGAGAAAACATGTAAAGACATATTAGGATAGCCTTTTTTCTTTTGTAACATTAGAACCATGTAAATTATTCATTCTCTCATTATAAATAGAGGCATAGAAGGCAGCAGAGAAAGCAAGCCTTTATGCATTGAAGCAAAAACTCTCTCTTGTCCATAAATATTTTGCTTAGTCATTAAAAAACAGGTATATTTCAATGGAAAAATCTATGGAGGAACAAAACTTAGAAATATCAAACCTACCCGAACAGGTATATTTATTTATGATTATGAATAGCTAAATTTATAATTCCCAACAATCATGGTCTGATAAAATAAATTCATGTTAGTTACTTTATAGTAGAATTATTCGAAGAATAATATGTTAAGAAGTTTATTAGCAAAGTGGAAAAGGAGAAAAATTCCTAAGAACTATGCCATCCTAAAGGTGAAACCAATAAGGCAAGAAGTCGTGGTAGGGAGTAACCAGAGTAGAGGCGTTGTTTAAGGGAAAAATATCCAGATTACCATGCTAATAGTGACCGAAGAACATGTTATTTAAGAATAATCTAGTATATAGTAATCTAAGATGATCATATTTTGTTATGTACATGATTGAAGGGAATATTTTGAAAATAGCAATTTTATGAAAATGAATAATTATTTATCTGATGTAATGGTAGATAAATTTAAAATACTTATTTTGTATGTGATTAAGGATATAGGAATAATAGATATAAGGAAAATCATATTAGAAAAAATATTCGGTAAAGATTATATAGCTAGAATAAATTATATACCACACTTACCTAATTACTCTTATAAATACTTACGTATACATCAACTAAAATCACATATATCTAGAATTTTGGAAAAAAGATATGAAAAATATGCAATTAGTAGAAAAAAAAATGAAAACAAATTTAGACAAATACATGGAGACTAAAGATATAATATATATAGAATTCCTTAATGAAAATATGCAAGAACTACTTACACTAAAACAAACAACTAGAAAATATTGTGAAAAAGCATTTAATCGAACTTAAATGATAGATGACATTAAAATACTTGTTTTATATATACTTAGAGATATAGAAATTATAGACATAAAGAAAATAATATGAAAAAAATTAAAAGATTATGAAGAGGAAGAATTATTAAACAGTATAGAAAACTTACACATATATTATGAACATCAATATTATTTAGATTCAGATGGATATAATTAAGAATAAATAAATGTTAGAATATATAAAAAAAAAAATAGAGAAAGACAAAATTGGATATATGAAGAAGTTAATTACAAAAATCAACTTGAAATAGAAAAAAGACAACTAGAAAAAAAATACTTAAAATAAAATTAACCTTAGAAAAAGAAGATACAGATAATAATTTATTTAATACATACAAAAAATTATTTAATACAGATGGAAAATTATCTATACATGAACAACAAATACTAGTTAATCAGATAAAGAACATAAACCTATGCATTGAATATACCAAAGTTAGAATAGAATACTACACAGAAATTGCTAAAATTTCAATAGGATAAAATAATAAACAACACAAATTAATGAATACATCTTACGAAAAGAATAAATCATTAAAAGATATTGAAACTAAATTATATAGTTTATACCTAGAATACAAAAGATTACATAGTACTAACGAAGATCCTAAAATATTAGATAATTTGATTACGATAATATCTAATTTAGAATATGAATTAATAAACATCTCATACTCTCGTGCTTGGCATGTAAATTTAGAGGAAATAGGATAGAAATGGATAGAATTGAGACGTTTTGGAGGTTGTCATTTCGTTCTGATGGAAGACTTGTTTGGCTGTCATTTCTATCTACTATATCGAATGTAGAGGAGAAAAAGAATAGAAGGGAGCATGTTGGATACTGTACGGGGAAGTGGAGAGAAAAGAAAATGTTCAGAGATGAGGATTTGGGGTCTATGATAGGAATGAAAACAGGGTTTTTGGTCAAGTTGGTGTAATTTGAGTCCATTGTGGTGTCAATTAAGTGAATCAAAATTTGACAATAGAAGGTTGAGGTCCAAAATAGGTTAAATAAGGGACTGGGTTCCATGGAAATTAATAAAAACTTAGTCAAACTTCTAAACAAAATTACGACAATTAATTTTCCAATTAATTATGAGCCTCTTATCTTAAAAATTTAAAACATCTATTTTGACATAAAAACTATTTTTTGGGAAAAATAAAAAGTAATTATGCGATTTAACCTCAAATTTAATTGAATTGAAAGTATTAATTAATTCACTAATTTTTGAATATTTATTAAAAATTGACAAATAATTTAAATCTATATATTATGATAATATAGAGATATATCTTTACTTTTTGGAAAATAGTAAAATGCCTTAAAAATAAAAAAAAGTTTGAAAATATATTTGATTTTTCCAAAATCGAAAAATAATTATTTCAAATTATTTAAAATAGAAGAAGCTCAAATTTACTTAGACAGTGGAAGGCAAAAATTGGGTGTCAACAATGTAATACCCGTACTTTTCCTAGCTTGAAATTTTTTCCCAAGAATGTTAGAAGCTTTCTTTGAAAGATGAATCCACTTTTATAGATGTGGTATTTTAAAGATTTTTAGATTTTTTTCATGTGGAAAATTCAATAAAATTTCCATTGATACCAAATTCGCCCAAATCCGACACTCGGGCGAAAAATTAGAGCCTTTTTAGTGAGACAGTGTATCACCTGGGCCTTCAGTGCGTCGTGGAGATAGCTCAAATGGCAATTGTCAATTTCCAGTATTGCTCCACGATAGTGGCACGTCGCGCCAAACTTCCAGGTCGCAGACAAGGTGGCAACGCGATAGTTCTGCGTCGTGCCACCATGCAATTTCCCATTTGTCACTTTTTAGTGACTTAGCGTGATAGCGGCGCGTCGCGCTAAGGATGAAAATCGAGAAATTTTATCAGACATTAAAGACTTGTCCTAGGGTTAAAAGGGTCAATTTCCCACCCTATATAAGCTTTATAACACGAGATTTGTCCATAATTCAGCAGCTTATACTCAATTACTCTAAAAAACTCTCAAGAACAAGCCCTAGGGTTTTCATAGAAGGTTCAATTCCAAGGGAATTCACTGTAAAATTTCAAGAATCTCTCCGTCAATCTTCGTAGAATCACAAGCTAAGGTATGCATAGTGTTCATTCATGGACCCCTTTCGTCCATGAAGCCCAAGAATCTCTTTTCTAAGTTTCCGTTTATGGATTTCTTTATGAATTTCATGTTGGGTTTATTTTGTTTATGTTGAGAATGATCAATTGAATTCAAATCCATGTTGGGTGATCAATTTATGTAGAATTGAATTGTATAGATGTATATTCATATGAGCCAATAAATAAACCCTAGGATGATGAAATTAGAGATGAATCATAATGATTAAATGTTGTATAATGTTGTCTACATATGAAATGCCTACCATGTGTTTGATTAAATGTCTAGATGAAGGAACAATGCACAACTAGTATGATATCAAGAAAACCCCATGTATGTACAAACTTATGCATATCACATGTTTGGTGACGTGCCTCAATATAGGGAAAAGGCATCGTTTCCACACCAAACTATACCCCAAAAGTCGAAACCACACCTAAACTATACTAGTGACCTATTACACACCTAAACTATAAAAAAGTGAAACTATTTACACCCTGTCAGGCTACCACCATTTGCATGTGGTGTAGTGTTTAACACGTGCTTCCACGTTAGCACTACATCAGTAAAAAATATCATTTTTTTATAGTTAAGGTGTGTAACAGGTCACTTATATAGTTTAGGTGTGGATTTGACTTTTCGACTATAGTTTGGGGTTAAAACTATGCCTTTTCCCTTGATGTTTTTAGCCGTTTACTTTTGTTATTTAATAGGCTGGATGCGCCTAAAATAAGTGTAACACACGCGCCTTAGAATGGGGGTCGCAGGGAGGTAATAGTATCACTTTTATATAGTTAAGGTGTGTAATAGGTCACTTACATAATTTAGGTGTGGCTTAGACTTTTCTTGTATAGTATGGGGTGGAAATGATGCCTTTTCCCCTTCAATATATAAATTATGAATTGTGTTGTTGGTCATGTGTTCAAGTAAGCCATGCTATGTCAGTTTCTTCTTATCGAGTCCTGGGGGTACTTATACCCGAACATTTAGCTGTGTGCCTAGAGTTATGTCATGTTTTCACAATACTCTCAGTCAAGCTATGATCTATAGAACTCGGTCAGTCTTATGACTCAGGAAATCTCAAAAATCTCAGTAATCTCAGTAGTTCAGTAATCTCAGTGATCTCAGTGCTAAGTAATCTCAGTAACTTCAGTATACTCAGTCATTCCTCAGAACTCAGTACATTTCGTCAGTCAATGAAACTCAGTAAATTCAGTTTAGCTCCGCTAAACAATACCACTAGTATCAGTTCAGTTCAGTTAATTAGTTCAACTTAGTTAATCAGTTTAGTGTCTTTCAGATGGGAGTAGGATTCAGCACCGAGCGAGCCTAGGGATAGGGACTTACCCGCTAGATAGGACTGAGATCCCTAGAAGCAATTCCTAAGTTTCAGAACTACGTAGCCAGCGTAAGTATGAGAGGTCATCCGTTAGATAGGACTGACATACTCAGGGATCACCCGTTAGCGCATTTAAATGTATAGGACAGATCCCAGGGGTCACCCGCTAGATTAGGATTGACTCCACAGCAGTTGTCTTTATCAGTGGCGTGGTACTGACACCCTTCTAGCTGGGGTTACAGGTTGGACCCCAGTTAGCTTAGTATGAGGCATGTCGGTTAGATGAATACATCCCACAGTTTCAGTTATAGAATCAAGACTGTCAGATACAGTCAATTCAGCTCAGTAGTATAGATCTAGGACTGTCAGATACAGTCAATCCTTATCATTATAAATAGACTTCGAGATCACGCACAAGCCAGGACTAATCTCAACTATGGTCAATCAGTATCAATATCATCAGATTTATAGATTACCCACTAGATAGGACCGATCTCAAATTTAGTTACTCAGATACTGTACAAAACTCAGCTAGTTCCATCAGATTCAAGACTGTCAGATACAGTCACTCATGTTATCAGTATTCAACTTCAGGACTATTAGATACAGTTAATTAGACTAGTTCTTCATAATCAGAACTGTCAAACACAGTTATTTATGTATCAACAACATAGTATATGTCCTTCAGTATTCAATAATACAGTATCAGTCTTTCTCACTCATCAGTGACTCAGATGTCTATATCAGTAAACTCAGTAGTCAGAACTCAATATTTAGTCCTATCACGATCTCAGCTATAGTTACGTAGTCATGAATGTATTCTCACGTTCATGTTAGTCAATCAGTTAGTATTTGATTGAAGTCAACACTAAGAGGAGAGGCTCATACATGAAAACACAGACAGATTTATTGTAAAAGTCTTATGAACTCAACATCCTTTGTGTTGTTGAATGACTACATTCATCTACCATTGCCAACACAAAAATTCAGATGTATTTCAAAATCATGATGGTGCAATCAATATTTTTATAAAATTTAGGGAGTTTCCAAAAGTTTGAACAAGATAAAGGATGCTGGTATTAGAAAATTTTACGAAGAAAAGGCCTAAAAAGTTGGTCCTCCAACTTCTTGGCCCTTTGCTTGGTGAACTCTTCTTGTTTCAGGATGTTTTATCCCTCCAAATTTGATGAATACCTAGATTTTGTAATGATATTGAAGAAAAATCTTTATTTAGAAATACCCCAAACTCAAAGTGGTAAGTTCTATAGACAAATATAGCCATAACATCACAAATGCCGCTAAGATCATGAGCCCTTTTTAAGAACTCTATCTTTTGTAGATGAGGCTTTCCTCTTAGTGGTAATCCAGTCAAAGAAATCTTCACTATTACTCTAGTCACGATTAAATATAAGGAAGAATAGGAGAAATGTGTTTATTTGGATGAGGGGATCTAATGACTTAATTGTTGTGTGTTTCTTTGGCAAGGATTGGCTTCTATGTATAGGATAAAATTTTGACTATGTAAATATTTGGATAGTTTGAATAAGTGGATTGATAGTTGTCACTAATAACTATTTTGGAATGAAAATAAATGAGTGAATTATATATGACGTTAGATACTATCACCTTGCAATATATATTGTTTAAATGCTCCGGTCTTATCCTGACAAATTCTTTCGAGTCAAACTTCATAATTAGGAGAATATTTTAGTTGGATTTTAAGCATCCACAAAAAATGGTGTCACCACCGTGACAAGCCCTTTGCCGTAATAGGCACCCGAAACCAAGAATCGTCTGAGAGAACCACTTAGCTTACGAATCATGAATATAATTGTAGAAAAAAATTCATCAAACAATTTAAAAATGATTTAGTAAAATCCAAAACATTTCAAAAGACATCATAGTAGGTATACAGAGCCTCTAACTACCATGAGTTAATAACTATGATGGGACAAGGCCCTGGCTATACCAAAAAGCATAAGTAAATCCAACTTTGAAGTGAAATATACCTTTTAAATATAGAGGGATTATGATAGCTGATATGTTTAGACCTAGCATTGTGTAGAATCATGAGCATACACATCATAACCTACATCATGAAATAATATAGCATTTAAGACTGTCAATACAGTGGAAGGTGATAACGTTAATTTTTATGAAAGATTAGATAATGTTAATGATTAATTTCATTACTGGATGTTACGAAAAGAATATTCAAAAGACTCTTAGTCAAAAATCAAAAATGAAGAAGTATCATATACACTCTTTAAAATGAAAAAGATCAGTATTCTCTCATATTCATTTAATGGAGAACATCTTATTTATGGAACCAATAAGATTTGTCGCATCTCTCTCATTAGGATTTATTTTGCTAGATTTTCTTTTTTAGTCTTACTTGTTGTTGGAAATTGAATATCCATTATTCCTTTTCCAACAAAGAAAATCTTTTGGGTTGCCTTCTACGTTTATCTTTCAATGGCTAGTAGTAGTCCAATCATCGCTATTTAAACAATGAACGGCCAAGGAAGAAATATGCACTGTTTCAATATTCTTTAGCTCTATCCTCTACTTTCATTAAGTATTATTTTCTTTTTTAGCTTACTGTATAATCAAAAAGAGATAAATAAAAACACATAGTTGGTTAGGCTTTTGTATCAAAGAGATTAATGAAAAGAAGAGTGAGTTAATGCTAAAAATCTTAACTCAAATATTGTAACCTTTGATTTTTGAAAGAGAGCTAGTAATTCCTTGCAACTCAAAGTGAATAGAGTAAGACCGATTAGAGGACCCAACTAGTATAAAATATCTGGTATCATTTCTTTTTAGTAATTTACTTTCGGTGTTTCACATTACTGCTTTAGAAGTTGACTGTTCATGCAAGTCAACTATCCATTCGAAAAAGGTGTTATTCACCTCCCTTTACTACTTTCATTTGGTATTAGATCCTGGACTGACATTTATTTGCTTAAAAGCAAAGTGAGAAAAGACCATGTCCTGAATAATTGCTAGAGCTATATTCTCAGAAGGAACATCTCAAACCAAACCTCCTTACTTCAATGATAAATGTTTTTCCCAACTTCATTAACTCCTATGATGTCAAAGTATGTAGAGTGATCAAACTTAGTGATTTTCTACTTATCTCTACCTACAACGACAAAGATTGAAAGAAACCAGAAATAGTGAAGCATTTATTGACAATATTCCAACTTTGGAGGAATACACTGATGAACAAATAAAAATTATTCAAATTAATTCAAAGGATATGAATATGCTATACAATGTTGTCAGTGGTAAAGAATATGAAAGGATCTCTTGTTGTGAAACTGCTAAGGAGATATGGGATAAATTAGAAGTGACCTATGAAGGAACGAGAAGGTCAAAAAATACTTGTGAGTCTATTGATTTATGATTATGATTTTTTCAAGATGAAAAATGGGGAGTACATTGAAGAACAATTTGCAAGATTTGGAAAAATTATTGTTGATCTCAAAGCTACAGAAAAACTTATCCTGTAGCAGACTAGATCACTAGGATTCTTAGAAGTTTCCCTCCTCAATAGATTTCTAAGATTGTGGCTCTCGATCTTATGAACTTAAATAAACTGACCTATGATAAAGTTAGAGGAGATCTTATTACCATTTAAAAGGATCATCTTAGTAAGAAGGCTCAACTGCAAGATGAAAATAAGAAAATTATGGCTTTTAAAGCTACAAATAAAGAGGAAGATGATTCCTTGGATGAAGATGAACTATCTCTCATCACCAGGATAATTGTTGATAATTACAAAAGATTTGTAAATCAAAGATGGAGAAAAACAAATTACTCAAAGCGAAAACAAAATGTTAACTACAACAAAAATAAAGGTACGTTCTATAATTATGTTAAATATGGTCATATTTCTTATCATTATCCAGAAGCCAAAAGAGTACCCTCCATGGGATGTCTAAAGTATTTTAGTTGTTAGGGTGATGAAGAATAATTTGATAATGAAAATGACAACATTGGAGATTACTATTTCGTGAAAACTGAGGTATCTGGTTAGGTAATGAATGATCCAAATTACAAATGTTGCTAGATTTTGCCATAGCCGAATTAAATAAAGTTTATAATGAAAAAAGGGATTTATTAAGGGAAATAAGAGACCGGGAACCTAAACATAAAGTTTGTGAACTTGAAAAATATTTTATCCAAGAGGAAGTTAATGAATTAAAAGTCAAAATTAAGAGTTTTGAAAAATCTTCCAGCCACAATATTGTCAAATCTAATCTTTCGACTAGTTCTACTAAGTCTCCTAAGAAATTTGACAGTGGTATAGCTATGTATGATAATAGATACTACAAATATGAAGGATCTCAATGGTCAACTAAATATAATAAATCGACCAAAGAGAGCATCCAAAATCATAATACCTATCATAATTGATATTATAGTTATGAAATATCTCAACAATCAACTAACTTTAGTCTGTTCACCAAAGGAACTAGTCACAGTCATAATACCTATTTCACATGCTCAACCACTGAACGATACTAAAATTCTTGTTATCACTGTGGCAAGACTAGTTTCATTCTAGAAATACTGGAAAATAAATTTGGATACCTCAAACTGAGTCAACATATCTAAAAATTAACAACAAGAGACCCAAGATACTTGGGTACTAAGAGATAATTGATGTATCTATTTTGTAGGAACTTCACTCAAAATCTAAAGAAAAATGGTATCTTGATAGTGTATATTCAAATCACATAATGAGGAACAAAGGTCTTTTTAAAATAGTAGATGACTTTGATGAAAGTGACATAAGTTTTGGAGACAACTCCAAAGGCAAAATAATAAGTATTGGTACTATCTTCTTTAAGTAATCATGTGAAATCACTATATTTATTTGGTTAAAGTTTGAAGTACAATCGTCTAAGCATTAGTCAGTTATGTGATGCTAGTCCTGAAGTGAGATTAAAAAATGATGGATGTATAATTGAAAGGCATGGCATGCATTTATTATCGAAAATAGACATAGGAATGTGTATGCACTAGACTCTATCAAAATGACAGAATGACATATCTATCTTTCCTCCAATTTTAAAGATCCTTGAGCTTGAAATAGAAAGCTTGATCATGCAAGTATGAGAGAAATTAAAATCTAGCAAAACATGAACTTGTCACTGGTCTTCCAGATATTGATTACAAAAAGACTCCCACATGTGATGCTTTTCAACCTTGTAAGGAAACTAGAAATTCCTTTTCTGTTAAAGCTATTGTCTCTACCACTAAACCATTATAGCTACTTTACATGGATCTATTTAGTCCAACTAGAACTACTAGCATTGGTGGCAAAAGGTATAGATTTGTGATTATTGATGAATTTTCTCAATATACTTGGAATATTTTTTTTAAAGTTTTCTGTGAAAAGGTTCAAAGAGATTAGGCTACTACATCTTTGCTATTAGAAGTGATCATGGAGGAGAATTTGAGAAAACAGATTTTGAAACCTTCTGTAACAATCAAGGTTACACTCGCAACTTTTATGATCCAAGATCTCCTCATCAAAATGGAGTAGTTGAAAAATAGAATAGAACTCTTCAAGATATGTTACGAACCATGATTTGTGAACATTCACTACCTCATAAATTTCAGGCAAAAGTTGTTAGTATTGCTTGCCATATTTTAAATAGGTGTTTCATTATACCTATTCTGAAAAATCACTTATGAGCTTTGGAGAAACAAAAGACCTAATATAGGGTACTTTCATGTATTTGGATCCAAATACTTTGTTCATAACATTGATAATGATAACATTGGTATGTTTGATCCTTGAAGTGATGAAGGTATTTTCATGGGTTACCGCAGTTTTAGTAGATCCTATAAAATTTTTAATAATCTTACTCTTTGACATTGAAGAATCTGTGCTTGTTGTTTTTAATAATACTAACCATACTATGATGAATTCTAGCTCACTAAATAATGAATTTGAATAGGTAAAGGGAATTAAATCTACTTTCATTGAAACTGACCCCCCTTCAAAGTTAACTGAAACTGATTATCCAACCGCTATTTTAAATGATCATTTCACAATAGAGACTATCACAAATGAATGGACAAGCAAACAAGGTCATCCAAAGAAAATTATCATTAGTGATCTAAAAGAAGATACAAGGACAAGGGCTTCCAGCAAAAGAAGTGCAAATGTGGCTCTCATGTCTCAAGTTGAACATAAGAAAGTAAATAAATCCTTAGAAAATAAAAGTGGGTTAAAGAAATGAAAGAGAAACTTGAATAGTTTGATGAAAACAAAGTATGTACTCTTTTCCCCAAACTAGAGAATTCCTCAATCATGGAACAAAATGAGTTTTCAGGAACAAAATGGATTAATAAAGTAAGGTAGTTTGAAATAAAGCTCATCTAGTCACACAAGGCTAATCATAACAGGAGGGAGTCCACTATAATGAAACTTCTGCACCAGTAAAAAGGTTAGAATCTATTTAAAGTTTTCGTATCTATGTTTCTCACATAGGTTTTAAAATTTTTCAAATGAATGTTAAAAGTACTTTTTAAAATGGTTTCATTGATGACAAAGTCTTGTAAAACAACCCCGTAGTATTGAAAATACAAAATTTTTCTATTATGTCCTTAAATAATAAAAACTCTTTATGGTTTAACACAATAATCCCATTCCTGGTATGATAGGTTAAGAATTTTCTTAACTGGTCATGATTTTACTTGTAAAAAAATTAATACCACACTATTTATCAAAAGAGCCTCCTCTGGAAATTTTATTATTCAAATATATGTTGATGATGTTATTTTTGGAAGCTCTAATGCTATCTTGTGAAAGGAATTTTCTGAGCTCATACAAATTGAGTTTGAAATGAGTGTGATGAAAGAGTTAACCTTCTTTTTAGGGTTACAAATCCACTATTCAACTAAAGTCACTTTCATCTCCCTAAGTAAGTACACTAAAGACCTCATTCACAAATTTAGAATGAACAATACAAAATCTTTTATTACTCCAATGAGCTCAATATGTGTTCTTGAATCAAGCAATGATAGTAACTCTATTGACAAAACAAATTATCGAGTTATTATTTTCTCTTTTTTATATCTCACTATAAGTCGATCAAACATCCCATTCAGTGATTGCAAATGTTCCAGATTTTAGCCAACTCCCAAAGAATCTCATTTGACTCTAGTCAAATGAATTATTTAATATCATATAGGCACAAGTTATTACGGTTTATGGTATCAAAAATCTAATGACTTTGATCTAAAAGGGTACCCCGATGCAGATGTTAAGTGACAAAGTTGATAGAAAAAGCACTAGTGGGACTTGTCAATTCATGGGAAAATCTTTTTTTCTATGGAATTGAAAGAAATAAAATTGTGTTTCCCTATCTACTACTGAATATGAATATATTATAATTGGGTTGTGCTATGGTCAAATTATTTGGATGTCTTATTAACTCAGTGATTATAATTTATCTTTCAAACATGTGAAAATATTCTAGGATAACTCTAGTACTATCTGTCTTTCTAAAAATCATGTGCATCATTTTGGATTTAAACATATTGATATAAAGGATAATTGTATTATGGGAAAAAAAAATTTTCTTGAGTGTACCATGTTTAATGCTATCTTTGACATAAATTGCTCTAGATAATTGTGACTCCTTTACCTCTACACTTGGTCCTAAGCACTTGTCTTTTGAAATTCGCATGACTGCACATATTGTGGCTACTACATTACTACCTAGTGCTGGGTCTCTCTCCACTCTATTATAATACCTCATATTTTTGAGCTAGTCTTTGAACCGTCAATCCTACGTGTATAAGATATAATCTAAATGATTCTCATGTGAATATAAGTTTCATGATATTTATTCTCTTGTTTGGTTTGCTTTTGAGGTGATAAATGTTCATAAGAATCAATTAGAACAAAGTTGAGCTTAGAGCCTTTAATTCGTCCAAAGTTTGGTATTTGATTCTATAAGAGTCTACTTTAAATGTGTATTACTTTTTATATACATATAATTTTACAACTCAAGACCCACCAAATTATAGATAATTGAATTAGCTTTTCAACGATACCAATTTCGCCTAAATCTGATACCCTTGCAAAAAGTTATGGCATTTTCTGTGTGAGGCAGTAAGCCAATGCAGTAGCGATACAACGCATTGGCCTGTGCTTTACAGAACTGTTTCGCACACTAATTCAGTTTTGGAAGGGTCTAGAGGCACTTTGGTCTCTTTCCCTTGCCCAAATCCGCCCATAACACTTAATTTCAACCTCCAAAAGCAATATACACTCAATTATTCGTCTTTTCTCTCACAGAAAAACTCTAGTCTCCTCAAGAACACGAAGAACTTTTCTTCAAGAAAGGAAAGAACTCAAGTTTCCTAATTCAAGAATGCTTTCAAGATTGCGTTTCTCCTTCAAGATTAAAGCTTTAAGGTATGTGGGAGTTCATCCATGATTCTTCTTTCACCCATGGAGCCCAAAAACTCTTTTCTTTTAATTAAAGAATGAATTTTCTATTATATGGTATTTCGAATGTTCAAGCAAGATTGAATTTCATGTTTTGATGGTGGTTTTAATTCAAATCATCCCATGTGTGATTTCATGCAAGATTTTAAATTTCTCATGCTATGAATTTGAGTTTTCCATGCTTTATTCAAGTAAATTCCATGATGGAACCTAAATTCATAACGTTTAGCAATATCCCCATATTTCAAATTCATGCCTTCCACATGTTTGATGAAATTCCTATATCATGTTAAGTAAATTTCAAGATGAATCCCCAAGATATGAATTTTGTCATGGAACCCTATTGTTCCCTCATATTTAAGACATTCTTACGTTCAAGCTATGAACTTTACATGTTTTGATGAAACACTCATGTCCTATTTTAAGCGAATTACATGTGAATTCCCCAATTCATGATCTTAGTTTTATAATCATGCTATGCTCCAATGTCTAAGATATTCTCATGTCCAAGTTCATGATCCTCATGTGTTTGGTGAATTGCCCCATATTAAAGTGTTAATCTCCATGTGCTTGATAAAATGCCCATGTGACTTGAATAAGGTAATCATGACACGTTACCATGTGTTCTCATTTAGGTACAAGTCCATAATCTCTAAGTGTTTGATAAAATGACTCAGTGAATGAATTGTGAATAATTGACTATGGCTATGCTTGTCAAGATCATGCTATGCTTTACTTTTTATTCTACCAAGTTTTGGGGGTATTCAATACCCAAAAATCTAGCTGGTTACCTAGAGCTACAGTAGTTACAGAATAGTTTCAGTAGTGCCATAAATAGTAATACTCAGTAATCAGTCCCAGTGTCAGTTCAGTAGTTAGTTCAGAACTCAGTTCTATTTAGTTAGATAGTACGATCAGTAATAGTTCAGTCAAGCCTAGTACAGTCTAGAAATTAGTTTACTATCTATTCATTTGAGAGTAGGAATCAACACCGAGCGAACCCAGGGATGGGGGCATTCTTGCCAGCATAGGGTTTGACCGTTAGTATCAATCCCTGAGTTACAAAACTACATAGCTAGCGTAGGTTGAGATATATTCCTACCAAACTAGGGTTGATATATCTCACATGAGTTTTCCTGCCAGCGAGGGCTAACGAAAGTGCTTCCTGTTATAGAGGGTTAACTCATAGCTTGTCTTTACCCGTGGCATGGTATTAACACCCTTCCAACTGGGTTACAAGTTTTACCCCAATCCATTTTGATAGGGGCATGTCGGTTAGGTAACTACCTTCCTCAGTTTCTGTTTCAGTTTTAGCCTCAGTATAGAACTCAGTTCAGTTCTACAAATTCAGGAGTGTAAGATACAGTCACCCAACTCAGTATAGAACTCAGTTCCATTCTACAAAATCAGGACTGTCAAAAATAGTCACTCAGTTATCAGTACTACAGTATCAGTAAACTCAAATATCAGTTAATCAATTTTTAGAACTCATAATCCAGTATTAATGTGATCTTAGTTATAATCTCAGTTATTGTCTTAGTTATAATCTCAGTCGAGTAATCAGATCAGTAACTCAGTTTAATTTTAGGTTTGCTTGACCATAGCATACATTTATCAGTTATTCAATTATCAGTATTTTAATACCCTAGTTTACAGACTATTTTAGAATCATGTTATACGCTTGGTCTTGAATTCAAAAATAATATAGTTTTCACAAATTCATGCTCAGTTATCTCATGTTACTTAGTCAGTCCTTATCCATATGCATAATACTGTACAGTTTCAGTCCCGTTATTCAAACTAAGTACAGTTCAGTCTTACATGTCTAGTATTCAGTTATCAGACATTTAGTTAATCAGATAAGTTAGTATGTTTATCCATTAGTGCTTAGTGTGATTGTATATTCAGATCCTCAGTTTATGTCAGTCTCCATCACGTAGTTTCAGACCTAGTATTCATACAATATCCTTATTTTATCATATTCTAGTTTCAGTTATACGTATATCATTAAAGAAAGGTTATAGAAACTAAGTGTAGAGATTCACCATCTTATCAGAGAATATTTGTCCCTCATGCTTTAAGATATTTTAGTTTTCAGTTTATTCCAGCCAAGTGGTGAGTCTACATACACTTAGCATACTTGTTTTACGATTATGTATGAAATCAGATTTACTTATTGCATTCACCCCTACATACTCAATATATTCCAGAAGTACTGATCCACATATATTTATATGTGCTATATTGTCTCATAATGTTGGTATCAGTTATACCCTATGCATCATGATCAGACAGTTGCATATTTCATCCAGCAGATGATGAGTTCTCCTACTTCGGGAACTCTAGACAGTTTTAATTTATGTACAGTTCATTTATTTTCATGTGTATTAATTAGTGGTAATTGAAGGCATGTCCTAGCTATCTATAGTCATCATAGTAGAGGCTTCATAGATTTCAGTCAGAGTCTGTCATGTAATTTTACTTTTATCCTTCAGATTTATCATATTGTAAAGCTTTATTAGTATTGTATCTATTTTAGTTTTTTAGTATGATTATGTTTCCACAAAGCAGAACTGCTATTTATTATGTTATAATTCAGTTGCTTAACAGTATGGCAGTTTATGGGTTAGCTTGGGATCACTTGTGGTTCCAAGCACCGTATGATGACTAGGTGGTAGTTTTGGGTCGTTACATCTATCTTAGCAAGACACTTTCTCATATTCTGTATTTTTACTCATCATAAAATTAATTTGTCCTCTTTTATGCACAACTACATGATTGAATCTTCCCTTAATCCTTCTGGTCTCCCTTATGGGCTCATTATTACCCATATTATGGAAGTGTGTGATGTGTATCTTGGTGTTGTTCCCTCTATCTATGTAAATCATTTCTACAATATTGTAATATTTAGAAGTATGATTTCTATTCTGGTGGATGATGCATGGATTCATAAGTGCGATAATTGTTTTACTGCAACCCCATCCTAACTTAAATTGCATTTATCTTCTCCATGTCTTTATGCTCCTAGTCCTTCTTCTGTTGATGTTGATCTTCGTTTGATGGATGATTCCCAGCTTGACAAAATAAAGGATCTTCTACTAGACACTCACTTTCAACTTGAAAAGACTATGATACTAGAAAGGAAATTGGAACTGATGTTACACAACTTTAGGTCAAATTGGATCAAAATATTAAGGAAGCAACAAAACTTGTTGCTAAAATTCAAGTTGCTATTAATACTATCTCAACTACCATTGACACTTTGTTTACTTATCTGAAGGATGCTACTACTCAGACCCTGGCATATTTTTTACAACACCAACCTTATACTGTTGTTGCTCCCTAATTATGCTCTTGAATAATTTTTTTTTTTAGTTTTTGAAGTGTATATGGGCCTAATCCTGTGAATACTTTATTTTGTCTTCAATAGTCCTATTTGATAGATGTCGAGGGGGGGGGGGCAGAAAGTATGTGTTTTTTTCAATATGCAGGATAAGTCGACAAGATAAGATTCACTAATTTAGGGGGGTATGCCACTACTCAGGGGGAGCCTTAAAGGGAAGTTAACCTCATTAATCTATTTATTGTCATCCATCAAAAAGGTGGAGATTTATAAAGTTAACCTCATCAATCTATTTATTTTCATCCATCAAAAAGTGGGAGATTGATTATGTTAATTTTAATGAATGATTTGATAATGTTAATGATTGATTTTATTGAAGGGTTTTAGGAAAAGAATATTCAAAGGACTCTTAGTCAATGATAAAAAATAATGAAGTATCACAGAATATCAGTAAAAGGAAGTAGATCATTATTCTCTCCTATTTATTTAATGGAACACATCTCATTTATGGAACAAATTAGATCTGCCATATCTCTCACTCATTAGGATTTATTTTGCTAGATTTAGGTTTTAGTCTTTATTTATTCTTGGAAATTGGATATCCACTATTCTTTTTTCAATGAAGAAATCTTTTAGGTTGCCTTCTGCATTTATCTTTTAGTGCTAGTAGTAGTACAATAACTACTATTTAAACAATGGAAGACAAAGGAAGAGATATACACTATCTCAACCTTCTGTAGCTCACTATTCTCTACTTTCATTAAGCAATGTATTCTATTTTAGTCTAATGTGTAGTAAAAAAGATAGTAAAGAAACACATAGCTGGTGAGGCTTTTGTATCAAAGAGATAAAAAAGAAGAAGAGTGAGTTAATGCCAAAAATCTTAACTCAAATACTGTAACCATTGATTTTTGAAAGAGAGCTAGTAGAATCCCTTGAACCTCAAGAGGACTAGAGTAAGATCTATTAGAGATCTCAACCAGTATAAAATATCTGGTGTCATTCCTTTTCAGTACTTTACTCTCTGCATTTCACATTATCTCTTCAGAAGTTGATTGTTTATCTAAGCAAGCCGACTATAAAATTAAAAAATAGTAATTCACCCCCCTCTCCCTTAATACTTTCAGAATACACAAAGAAGGGAAACATAACATAAAATAGGTATGTGATACTAAACATTAACTGAGTTGGAAGACATGTAATTAATTGATAAAGGAATTGATTAATATTGTTTACCTTACTTTTGAACTAAATGCTATCTCTTATGTCATATATACACCACATTCTATGTGGGTCTGATCAAAACTCATTCAGCTAAGCCTCAATTCATATTCACTATATGTATTGGGATATAACATCATACAAGCCTGCATAGATCATTGTAATGATCCAAAAATAAGGATCATGATGTCACTTGTCGCAGCAAACCTTGATAGGTAAGCCTATCACTCAAACTGATGCACAAAGGTAAAAAAAGCAAAAATACCATAAGGCAAGGGTTCTAGAATAAAGTCAAACCATAACAATATCACAAATGTTGAAAAAAGAATAACAACAATACCATACATTCTCAAAATCTGATGTCAATAGTGTATGAACTACTAATACAATCAAAGAATCCAGTACAGGGACAACCTAATAGGATACAAATTTGTCTCTGAAATATAATAAAGACATAGTCTAATATATATAAAATATAAGTGAACTGCGGATTTCTAAAATTAACCACTACCTGAAACTAACCACTACCTTAAAAGTTCCAATAGTCGCCCAAAGCAACTAAGCAGGGGTGCACTCAAACTAGGACCCCCACTGAAAGGGTGCAATAGACATGAGTACAATCCATTTGTACTAGTAGATATTATAGACCGACCAAGAAAAGTAGATAATAAAACATATAAAATAAACACAATGAGCATGTCACCTACAGTCAGAAAATGTCCCACATGTCACCTGCAATCATAATATGTCCCACAACAGCAGGCCACACCATTTGCACTAACAATTTAATAATATCCACATATAATACACAAAAGCACCAGACAAGAACACGAGTACACATTTGTACCACATATTTGCAAGGAACATGGAGAACAACATATATGAAAACATCAAGTATAGGTAAGAGAAGATAGAACAATGTATAGGTAACAAGTCAAAATAGATTATGCAATCACATCATAAGCATAGTAAAGTAAATACAAGAGAGAAGTATCAATTACCTCTTGAACTTGTCACGTTTTATTCATGGTACACCTGAACTTTTACTAGTCCTAAGTACCCCCCCCCCCCCCCCCTCGAGCTCTTTCTTTTAGTATGTCACGCCACCCTTTTCAGCCCACTATCCACTGTGTGTAATACACGTGTGGACACATGGATAAAAATGTTGATGTAGCTGTCCACGTATATAATACCATTCACTTCCCTTATATTTATCCTATATTAAAAAATAATTCATTTCTACCCTTAATTATTTGATTTCTCTCTAAAAAAATTATATTTTTAAATTTTTTTCTCTACTCCAAAATAGTGAAAGGTATAATTTTCGTCGATCAAGTAAGCTATTATTTAAAAATTTATATTTTTTTGTGTGTTAAAAATATGAAATTATTTTTTTCGATTAGTGTTTCATTATATAATTTTTTTTCCGATTAGTGTTTCATAGTAGTTTTTATTAGGATTTTGAGAAGACTCACATGCATAAATACGTTTCTTATTATAAATAATGGATTAAGAAATTATAATTTAAGTTAGGGGTGTACAAAAATAGAAATGATAAAAATGTTATTGATTTATCATTATTGGGTTAACGATTTTTAATTATTTTGAAAAAAAATTATTGGGTTATTGATTCGATTTCGATTTTCTTATTAAGTTATTGGGTAAACCTATAACCCATTAAGATTATATTCAAGTATTATATATATATATGTTGCAACTAAGATTCTGTTTCTTTTCATATTAGCTACAACTTTTTCTATTTTATGAGTATTTTCTTACCGATTAAATCGAAAATCAAATCGTTAGGGATTAAAAATCTATAACTAATATAACTACATTTATTATAAGTATGAATCTTAGTTTCTTTAGTATTTGTTTTGTTAATATTATTTAAAATATCTGCTTCGATATTTAGTACATTTTTTTAGTTACAATAACTCATATGATATATATAATTAAGATTACAAAATTGAAGGAGTTTCATAGGAATGAAAACTAGAGTTTTAGATTGAATTAATAAACAATGATTTTTTTTTAGATTAATAAACAAAATTCTTACAAAATTAATAAACGGATGAAATTTTTATTTCATAAACTAATTAATAAACTGGAGTTTTACAAAATTAATAAACGGATGAATTTTTTTTTTTTGATTGGAAGTAATGAAAGAAGAGGGATATTAAATAGGGAGAGGGATAATTGAATTTTTTTAAAAAATAAAGGAAAATGGATTTTTTTCATTTTTTATTATTAAAAATGTTGATTTGGCATCAAAATACCTCCATCACGCGCGTGATGGAGGTTGAACTCAAACATTTAGCCAAAACAGCGTAAAAGGGTCACATGACATACTAAAAGAACAAGTTCGGGGGGAGGGGGGAGGGAGTAGTACATAGAACTAGTCAAAGTTTAGGTGTACCATGAATAAAATGTGACAAGTTCAGGGAGGTAATCGATACTTCTCTCTAAATACAATAAATATGATGTTGATGATGATGATGATGTAATGTATGGGGTTGTCGCACAACCTCAAGGCCGTCGCACAGCCTCCGAGACCTTTGCATGGTTTATTTATACACCTACGGAGCTAAGGATACAAGACTTAGGACCCATGGGGGGGAGGGTTCGTCAACCTATATACAATCCATCTATCATATCTCCTCCCCAGCACATCCCTCGGGGAGGGATTCATAAGATGTTACAATATCTCCTCCCCGACACATCTCTCTAGAAGGGTTTTTAAAAGGTATTGCTAGTATTTCTCAGTATTTACAAGATTGGTACCATTTGTTTCATGAATGATTATGATATTAGGATGTAATGATTACAACTAAACACAATAAGTATTTACACAACCAACCATAAGAGTATTTCCACAACCAACCAATATGCCAATCACGTGAGCCAAATATCCACTCAATATTTTCAACCATTCATGAGTTTCCACATGATTCATCTGCCCATAGAGTATGAATACATTACAATACACATTTTGTACCACAATATACTTTTTATCAATAAAATATAATTATTCTCATGCACATAGGCTATCAACATTACATAGGACCCCACATGGTCACACATAGCACATAATATACCAAAGCCACCATATAATAACACATATAGCCCCCACACGGGCACAACAAAAAAAGATATCCATTTTACATGCTTAGTTCCCACACCCTTAACATGCATTTAGTATAAAGATTAGCTACCCAACCCAGTCTGAAAGAGTTAAGCCATAACCAACATCGAATGTCAAAATCGGTCCGCTGCACTTTAATCCCAAGCCTTAAACCTCGCGAACAAACCCAAATCAACAAAGCTTAGAAATGGAGAAAGTTTCTCAAAACCATAAAATCCCAAGCCCCAAGTCTAAAAAAATGGTGAAAATGACAAAACATGGGAATTTATACTCAATACCCGTGATCACGGACAGTGGGTTACGATAGCGGTATCTCTTTTTTCAAGGGTATCGCAATCACGGGAAGGGTTGCGATCACGACATCCTGACTACATGCTCTACACGATAGCGACATTATTTGACTATCACGGGTGTACTAGATATCTAGTGCACTAGCTAGAGATTTTGGATCATTCCGAGTCTCTATGGGCCTCTCGGGATTCATACAAAATTCATAAAACCATACCAACCATGTTACCATCCTAAAATCAATGTTTTGAATCTGTTGGCGCAATCTATTTTACCATCCATCACACAGGTCAAAAGATAACGACTGAGATCCACTTCCCAAACTTCACATTTCAACACTTTATCTCGAATGATGCATAACTTTACATTCATAAAATGCCTATTTTTAATCTACTCCACCAATAAAGATCATGCCTCAACACAAGAAAATACTCTACCAGGAAGTGCCACCAGAGCCTATTTTTGTAAGGAAAAGTTTTACTACTACGATCTGATTTGCTGTTTAATATAATTGGTCAAACCATCCTACTAGTTGGGAAGCTAGGTTTTTGGAAAGTTGTTCTTCAGGGATGAGAATCCTAGTAATATAGTAAGAAAACTATTGTCCTTGTATTTTCATTGTTCTATCCTTTTCACGCAATCCACTTAGCTTGGATGTGCACTACCCTAAGTAAGAAAGTTGTTATCCCTATAATCTTGTCGTGATTGCCTGGCATCTCCCCAATACCATTCCTCCCTAGTTGGTACCCGAGGTAAAAACTTCATATTTCGAAGACAAGGTAAAGATAGGTGCTGAAGGAAGACACCCCTTCTAAACTATCCACCAACCCGAAGGAAAAATTACCTTCTTGGATACAAACCCTAGGCGCCCTTACACTCCAACCTTGGTACACCTAACATGATGAAGTAACTGTCTTTACATGAAAATCCAAGATAGAATGATACGTAGAATGCCAATCCTTTCCCAAAATCTTATCATGATACATATTATCAAAAATAATCAATTCTACCAAAGGATCATCCCCAAAAGAGTCACAACGCATGATCGAAACACCTAATACACCCACTAATAAATTACCTAATAAAGTAGCAACAAAATTAAGCATAATAAGAGACTTTTATATCATAGAAAGACCTGATACAAAAGATGTATGCATAGAGAAGAAAGTAGAACCAGAATCAAATAACATGGAAAGAGGTCAATGTAATACTGAGACGATACCTATGATTACTTTAATGAAGGAATCCACCTACCTGAGACCACCTTGACCCCAAGTTGGGGGTGCTTTTGCCATAGTTAAATCCTTAAAACATTGTTGTCAACTCCTAGCTCTATGTTTGGGCCTCACAAGGTGATTTGGAGTACCATACGTATAACAAGATATAGTAACCATCATTTGATAAGAAGACCCTAAATAGCTAGAATGGTCACAATAAAGTAATTACCTCTAGGAAGAATTATGAGAAATTTTCCTTAGAATGAAGGAGCTCATTTGGAATACCCACCTTAAAATTCATGAATAGCCACATGAAATGGTTTAGTATGCTGAGATCAAAAGCATCACCCAAAAGCACCCCTACCTTTGGATAAGATGCCACAAAACTGATTAGAAGAGCGATACTTCTTGTACCTCGAAATTCCTATACTCCTTATCGAGTGTGATATTAAACTCTATGGATGTCTTAACCAACCACTAAGTGGTATCCCCATATTGGGATGTAGGAAATACCACCTCCATAATTCTAAATGTCAATCCTCTCACTGACCTTTAGATCCTCTAGTCTCATCCGATATAGAATCACCACTGCAGGATAGGGTAACACATAGAATCTGGTCTAATACTCGATTACTAAGATCTTAGGATGGGTATAATATCAAAAAATTAAAAAACCAAAACAAACCAAATTAGTTTGATTCTTCAGTTCCTTAGTTTTTTTTTTTGTTGATTGTTTGGTTGAGTATTTTGTTTAAGGGTAATGTTTCTTCCGTGCATCAAAGAACTTAATTAAAATTTTAAGAAATATTTATATTACGTTTAGTATATATGTTAGACACTTGGTCTAATAAAGATGCAAGTCCAAGCCATATGTTTCTACATTTGTTCCCTTAAAAATTCTTTCATTCGACCCAATACCCAAGTACTCAATTCTATAAGAAATATGCCTCGTATGATTTAGTGTCTTATGACTTATTGCATCTCTGAAACTGAAAACTTGAGAGTCATTAAACACTATGAGATGTGAGTGGCTTAGACTTATTTTGTCTACTATTTTAACTTTCAGTTTAATATGCTACTGCCTAGTGCCTAAACCTTGAAGTCAAGGTAATATTACATTTACTGCCTACTCCCAAATTTTAGTGTAGGGGTTGGATATGTTTTAACATTCTTTATAATCTTTTTTCTCATTTGCACCCAAAAAACTAATTTTGAAATAATTCAAATCAAAGTTCAAATGATAAAATAAACTGAATTAGTTTGGGTCGGTGTTCAGTTCTAATTTTTATGAAACCAAAAACCAAAGAATGGAAATAAAATTTGACAAAAAAAACTGACAAACAAAATGCCCGCCCCTACTGAAATCCCATCTCGGGTCAAGTCCTAAAATAGATGTCAACATACCTCTTTTAGGCTACGAGAAATAAAGTGATAAAAGAAAGTATGTGAGAACAATGCCCATTTAATAGACAGATATCCTGCAGGTCTGGAGTCAACATCGGAATTCCACCACTACTTGGCAAGGCCATAAATCCACAAAGCTGTGTAATCAGCCACAAAAGATTCCACTAACCCCTCACTCTGGATCCTCTCATGGTAACTCACTATGTATCCCTACTATATCCACCCTGAAACTGAGGAGGATCTATCTTTCTGATTCTCTAAAGTCTCAAAACTCCTACGCTCCTCATCAAACATGGTTTTCCTAGTCACACCAATGGCTCCCATACCCGGTACGGAAATACCATCATACCTCATTATTATAGTTGTTGGCTGACTCACTAGATCAGGGAACTATATATAAGGTAGCCGATATTGTGTTGGAGCCCTATCTCTAGTCAGCAAACCCACTGTAGTATCAACTAACCACCACTTAAAAAAACTCCCAAAATATATGATACTTAAATTGGAGTATCCTGGAGCACCAGTGTAGGAACCAAACAAGGTGGAGCCTAAACTAAGTCCATCTCCTTAATTAGAATCTGATCATCTTAAAGCTTAGGGCCTATATCCTAGGTAGAAGTTAAGTGGTTGTCTGAGATATACCTTTGCCTTGACCTCAATCCCAGCACCTACCATGTCTCATGCCACATACATATTTCTCAACAAGGGCATCAAGCATGGGTATTAGAATGGGGTCCATTAACCATCAATAGATATATGAGACATCACCTTCTGTGACTAAATAAGACAAAGAATCTCAGTAATGAATAAAGTGAAAAATCACACAATAAGAAAGAACAAAAGTAATTTTTTCTAATTTTCTTTGGCCTCTTAAAGATAGATAATAGACATCGCCAAACTGATCGGTAACTCTATTAGACATAACTTGTACTTGTGAGACTAATGAAATTGTGAATCTGATACCCACTTGTCATGATGCAAAACTTGAGTTGTGATGGAACCTACCATACCCCATGTAATAGGTAAACTAGCAAAACACTCGAATGATAGAATCTTCTAAATATTCAAAACAAGTAAGATAACACAAAGTCTTAACCGGAATATCATAAATAATAAGGTAAGGAAGCATGAAAATAACAACCAATCCAAAAATCTCATCATCACTAGTTCAAGCTTATAAGAGTGAGAAAATAACACTGATTCTGAAGTATCTATATTTAAGGAAAGAAGCATAACATAAACTGAAGGAATTTGATAGGTTCTAGAGTTAATCAACCACCATCTCTGAATCTTGAAAAAAGGTCCCAAACTCCGACTCTAATTCAATGATTTGGGGCTGCTCACTTATTACTTGCATAAAAACTAAAAAAAAACAAGTGTGAGTACAGAACCACAAATATTCAGCCTCATCCTCGACGAATCTAAATTAAAAGTGATGGCAAGAGCCACCTAATCCACTACTACCACCTCTAACCTTGAAGCACTTGTAAATAGGAAGGACACACCTATAATAGCCAATAAACATCAATAATAAGTGCAATTAACATATCCAAGTTCATAATTCCTAAATCAAGAAAAATGTGAAGAATTAAAAAAGGCTAGATTTGAGAAGATATAGTTGGTGGAAGCTACTAAAAGCTTCAAAATTATATATTATTGGAACATTCTATATTCGTTTCATACTTCAGAATTATGTCATATCCTAAGCTGTAAATCATTCCTCCTGAATGGGCTATTGGGGATTTGGATCTAGCCTTGCTATTATGAGCACGTCCTTTGTAATTAAAAACCCTTTTTGTATTACTGGTTGCTATTTTTGAGGCAAGGTAATAAAATGGGTTCCACACATCTCGACCAACAAGAATATCCAAAGTGGATTTTATCCCTTTTTCCTATGGGACAACGTCAGAGAATAATATTTGGGATAGGGTGAAAACCTTCTATTGGCTATACCCTTTTAAGTGTTGGTTCTTCTATATTTAGATATGGAGGCAGATCTATTTTGAGATCAATATCTATGTACTCGTTTCCTAATAATATGAATTCGACATTCTTATTTCACATTGATCTTATCCATGTTTGGGAGATCCCTATCAACTCTTTGTCATGATTTGAGACTACACCCTAGTCGCAACATGGTGCTTAAATTCACATGTGACCCCAAGCTAACCCATGACCTCTAATGACACAAAGAGTACTAAAAATTAATGGAAATAAGATACCAAATGTCAAAGATACTTAATAAATACCAATTACTAATCAATATGGTAATGTCGGACCATATCATAAAACTGAAATACTAGTATGTAAGCATGTATTAAAGATGAGTTGTTGGAATAAGTCTTGAGCTAAATCTAACTTCCTGAAAAGATTAACAACTGAAATCAAGAAGTAAGTCTCATCTCATCCTTAAAAATAAGGACTTACCAATTCTCTGCTATTGAGATGAGTGTGGGATCGTGCTAAACATGAGTTGGATACCGAGCATATGAACCTATAATGTCAAACAATATTGAGCAAAAGAAGTACGTAATCAATATTTTGAATGTATTCAACATATGAAATAGGCACTATAATAAATAATTGAACATGCGGAATATGAACTATTTAAATCAAAAGTAATACTAATATATTCTAAGATAAAAGGACCCATCTAGATAAGTAGAAATACTAAAATCCATGAATATTATGAGATAACTAAAATACCGAGAGCAAATACTAAATTTTGGGTCATGCAAATGCTGAAGTCTAAAAATGTGGGAGATTCTTTTAACTTACATGCCCTATTTGAGCAAGCATGGAGCCCAAAAAAATGCTTTGTTGGAAGAGTGCAATATAACTTGCTATGAGTATATATCTCTGACTGATGTGATCATCAAACTAAGCCCATTTGGTAAAATATAATACCTATATTGGCACGTAGTTCTAGGACATAGTGTGACGCTCTGAGACTACCCCTGGACGTCACACGGTGCTTAGAACCACAAGTAATCTTAAGATAACCCATGATATTTGCATAACTCATGAGCAACTAAATATGATACATAAATCTGAAAGAAATAAGCGAAAGAGATGGCTTTGATGAATATATTCAATACAAAACTATTTAAAACTGCTACACTTTGGTTATACAAAACAAAACTGAAAGTAAATACATCAACTCTGAATGACTATCTATGAAGTATCTACTAATATTTACTATAGGTAGCTCGGACATGACCCCCATCTATACCTAATCCATACGACTGAATAAAGAGTGATAATGGAACTATAGTTGACTCGAGTCCTTAAATTAAAAGAACTCATCACCTGCTGACCAAAAACTGCACACTGTTTGATTATGATGTGTGGGCTACAGCTGGTACCTACATTATGAGGCAATGTAGCACATAGACATATATGCAGGTCAGTACTTCTGAAATGTATGAGCATGTGGGGGTGAATGTATATGTAAAACAATAACTGAATATACACATAGACTTTCAAATGATGCATGCTTAGTGTAAATAACTCACCTTGAGCTTGAATAAAACAAAGATTGTAAAATCATAAACATGAGTAATGAAGCATAAGGATAAACTTTGTGAGCCATAACACTTATTTCTAAAAGCTTTGCTTACTATTGTTTCTTTTTGGGAGAGTCTTCTAACCGGCATAAACCATGTGACCTATCATGGAGTCCAACGTCTTATCCACGTTAGGGAGAGCTATCCTATCCTTGTCATCAAAATAAAACCTTAATCTTAGTGATCACTGAACTTCATCCATATTGGGAAAAAACCTTAACCTATGTTGGCTCGTACTTTCTAGGAATTAAGGATACACTCATTCACGTTCCCTTCTCGGTGCTAAATACTACTCCCAGAATACTTATATGCTCATACTTTAGGAAATACACCTTAAATTAGAATAAGGGTTTATAGAATGAAAACCAATTATGCTTATTTTTACTTTAAATCATAATCAAGATGATCAAATGTAGATTCCATATCTTATCTTAAGATCAAAAAATCAGTCTTTGCTTTGAATCATAGAATAAACTTATCAATGGAGCTTAAAAGCATAATCTTCTTATAAACTCAGTACTTGTACTTAGGGCTTATAATACATGCTTAAATTCTCCAAAATTCATGACAAAACTTCATGCTCAATAATCATCTTGAAATCTTTCAACAATATCCATTCAATATAATGAATTAAAATCACAATGCGAATCTTATAAGCCAAAACATAAATATATGCAATTTTTTATGCACTTAAAGCTTTCAATCTCATGGTAGTAACATACTTCAAGAATGTAGCAATTTGGGTATGAACCCTAACTCAAAATAAATGAATTAAATCTTAGAACCATGTACTTTGGGCACAAGGATGAAAGAATAACCTTATTCATAAACCCCACATACCTCGATTGGATGAATTCTTGAAATTGGAACTTAACTTCTTGTGTTCTTGAGGGAAGAAACTTAAATTTCATTCTTAGGAAAGGGGAAAGGTTTTTAAACCATATGTAGGACTTTTAGGGTTAAGAGGGTGGAAATAACATGTTTTAAGACCCCTTAATTTGTTTAAGAATGATTAGAAACGGTTTAGGGTGTGAAAAGACCTCAAAACCCTTAAATTAAGTCAAAATGGAGCAACTGTGGCACCTTGCTTTTGTTGGGCGAAACATAGCCAAAGAACACCTGAGGGTGTGCGGCGCACGCCAAAAGAACAACCCATCCAGTGGTTATTGGCGTTTGTCATACGACGCACGACCTTAGCATGGGCATAACTTTTTGCTCGAATATCAGATTAAGGCAAAATTGGTATTGTTGAAATTCTCTACAATTTTGTAGGTCTTGATATTGCAAAATTACACATATGTAAAAAGTTATACACATTCAAAATTGACTCTTATAGGATTGAACATCAAATTTTGGCCGAATCAAAGGCTCTTAGCTCACTTTTGCTCTAAGTGATTCCCATGAACATTTCACCCCTCGATAGCTTTTTACAGACTAGGATAATGATCATGAAATATATCTTAGTATCCAAACCATGGGACTAGAGTTTACATATGTAGTAACGACGATTTGATTTCTAGCTAAAAATGTTGGGTGTTACACTTAGCTATGCTGAACTCATGTCCACTTTATGCTCAATACTGTGCCCAGCAGAATATAATTGATGAGGATATTGATGTACATAATTATGCATGCCATGCCAGACTATCATACTACTAGTGAACTTTTCTTTTATAAGAAAACTGACCCATAATAATTGATGGAATTTCGGTACCATGCTAATCAAAAACTTACTTTTGGAAAAAAGTGTTCAAACACATTGATGGAATATATGAATGTCATGCATGTCTTGCATCTTACTGTTATAAGACAAAGCTCATGATTATGATTTGAATATGCATATATATATATATATATATATATATATATATATATGTAAATCATGTATATTTGTATCATGAAACTTGTAAATTTATAGGAGATATGAGGTGGATGGAGTATATGCGTAAGAAGAAACATATGAGGAATATATTAGGCTGGAACTTGACCCTAAATCTTAATTCACAAAAATACTAATAGTCTGATAGTATATATTATTTGAAAATACTATTTAGAATATGCTTTATTTGAAAGCACTTTGAAGGTTGCAAAACTGATAATACTGAATACTAGACTGATTAATATTACATGAATGCTAAGTAATTATGTGTTCATAATACACCAAGGTTGACTGAAGGAGTGCAATTTCATTTGAATATACTGTCAACTTAAACTAGGAAACAAGTGTAAAATACTAAGTTATCCAATATACTCAAAATGACTTGAAAACATGTATTTATCATAAACTAGTCATAGATATACTAATTTAGAACGATAAGCTTGAAGTTGATACATACCCTAAAATCATTAAACTTATAGGTGATATTTTAATAAATCATTTAGGGACACAAAAGTGAACGGAGATCCTTGTTGAAATCCCACACACCTAAATGAAGAAGATTCTTGGAGAAATTCTTGAACTTGGAGCTTTGTAGTTCTGAGATTTGAGAAAATCTTCTTAGATGTTTCTTGAATTTTGAAAGAAGGAAAAAGGAATTTGGAAGATTCTATTGATGTTTATCTCTGGAAATAACCCCTATTGGGTGATTAAAGTCGTGGGGGAGAGATAAAGGGATAAGGAAAGGACCAAACTACCCTTCAAAAAACTATTCAAAAAATCCCATCTAATGATCCAGGTGATGACTTGTCAACTCCTTGACAAATCATCGTCCGAACTGTCATCTTTTGGCCAAATTTTAAGCTTAATGGTATGGCTTGATGGCTCACTTGACAAAATTTCACCCAAATGATGGTTTACTTGATGATTCATCCCCCAAGAATCTTTAGCAGAAGAGCACCCTATGGTAAAATAATTATAACTCTTTACATTGGGATTGATGAATGGTTGGCGAAACTGAAATGAAGAATTGTAGACCTTTAATTTGGTGTGTCTTGAGATGCAAAAATCTTCGTGTTCAAGGAGTAATACTCATTCGAAGTTGAACCTATTAAAAATCTTATACGAAAACTCAGTCGTAAAGAAGCTTTCAACTTATTGAGCTAGAAGTTCTTTATATTCTTAATTCATATCCGAGTTCTTTATATTCTTAATTCATATCCAAAGTTCTTTAAATTTCTCTTCTCACGGAAAGAAATTTATATTAACATCTATCTATAACTAGAAATCATCGGGTTCTATTCTATACGAATTAGAAGAATGGTTTGGATTATAGTTTAGAAAATTTATGGGGTTATAGTCTTCTCGAGCTATATTGACTCGACAAACAAACTACTTAATAAGCAATCAGAATATAGAAATTCCAAGGATGAACAAGGCCAATTTGATTTTGAATCAAGCTGATCTGCTTAGAAGAAAATGGAGTTAGATTTGTGCTAAAGTACGTAGAGGTTTGAGTCCTCTTCAAGGCATAAGATTGAGAATGTTAAATAAGAGAGCTTGGATTGAATCGATATTCTGAGTTCTTGGAATTGGAATAAATTCGGTAAAGGATCACAAAATCTTGATAATCTTCTCTATATAAGGAGGAGTTTCTTTAAAATCATTCACCTTACACCCATCCTTGGGTAGATGCTTCAACTTATAAATTTCTTGTATTACTCTCATGGTTTGCATGTAAATTCTATATGAAATAGGATAGAAACAGAGGGAATTGAGAAGTCTTGAGGGTTTTCATTTGGTTGTAATGGAGGACGCTTTTGGGTGTCATTTCTATCTGTTTCATAGATGGTATAGGAGAGAAGAAGAAGGAGAGTGTGCTGGATATTGTACGAGTGAGTGGAGAGAAAATAAAATACTTCCTCCGTTTTAAAAAGAACGACCTACTTTGACTTGACACAAAGTTTAAGAAAATAAAGAACTTTTGAATCTTGTAATCTTAAATTAAAGTTGTGTCAAATCTACCCAAATGCCCTTTAATCTTGTGGTCCTAAACATGTCATGTGGTAAATTGAAATTAAAGTGTTGACAAAAAAGAAAATAGATCATTCTTTTTTAAACGGATTAAAAAGAAAAGTAGTTGATTCAAGAGTTGGTGTCGGATCTATGAACGGAAAGAAAAGAGGATTTTGACCTAGTTGCTGTAACTTGGGTAAATTCTGGTATCGACTTAATGGTTGAAAATTTGACAATTGAAGGTTGGGTTCCAAAATATTATTAAAGAAGTGACTAGGCTTCTTGGAAATAAATTAAAACATATTCAGACTTCTGAACAAACTTAAGACAAATTAATTTTTCAATTAATTAATGAGCCTTTGAACATAAAAATTTAAAACATTTATTTGTTTATGACAGAACTAATTTTTTTTCTGGAAAAACCAAAGCTAATTATGTGATTTAGCCTCAAATTTAATCGACTTGCAAGTTTAAATAAACTTAGGAATTAATATTTATATTTATTAACAATAAATTAAAAATATCTATAAATTACGAGTGTATATATATATATTACTTTTTGGAAAATAATAAAATGCCGTAAAATAGATTTTGAAAATATTTCATTTTCTCAAAATAACTATTTCAATTTGTTTTGAATTGAAGAAGCTCAAAGTACACAGTGGACAAAAAAAAATTGGATGTCAACAATGATAACTATGAATCTTCTAATTCAAACTATTAAATGTTCACATAATTTATAGTTCCCTAATACATAGAAACCAATCCTAGGTAAAGAAACAGATGATAAAAATAAACTCATTTGATACCCATATCCAAAGAAATCACAATCCTCCTCCTCTTACTCTTCCTTAGCCATGACCGGAAAAAAGTGAAGTTTGCATTGACTGAAGGTAACACTATGAGGATAGGCTCATACATGAAGATACAAAACGAGTTATTGTGAAAGGGTCATGAACTCAACATCCTCTGTGATGTTGAATGGATAAATTCATCTACAGTTGTCAAAAAAATAAATCTGAGGCATTTTAGAATCTTGATGATGTAATCGACACCTTTAAAAGATTTAGGAAGCTGCCGATGTTGGAACAAGATAAAGCATGGTGGCATAAGAAAAGTTCATGAAGCAAAGGTCCAAACAGTTTGTCCTCCAACTGCCTGGTCCTTTGCTGGGTGAGCTCTTCTTGTTTCACCATATTTTATTCCTCCAACTTTGACAAATCCATAAATTTTGTAACGATCTTGAAGAAACATCATGATTTTGAAGTACCTCAAACTCATTGTGGTTAATTCTACAGATGAATATAGCCATAACATCACAAATGGTGCTAAAATCATGAGCCCTTAAGAACTCTTTCTGTCTTCTATTGAATGAGGCTTTCCTTTCAGTGATACTTTAATCAAAGAGAACTTCACTATCTCTCAAGTCATGACAAAATAGGAGGAAGATGAGGAGAAATGTGTTTATTTGGATGAGGGAATCTAATGACTTTGTTGTCGTGTGTTTCTTTGGCAGGGTTTGGCTTCTATGTATAGGGGAATGTTTTGACTATGTAAATATTTAAATAGTGAATGAGAAGATTTATAGTTGTCACCAATAACTATTTTGTAAGGAAATTATATGAAGGAAAATTATATATGACGTTAGATACTATCATCTTGCTATATATGCTGTTTAGATGCTATAGTCTTATCCTGACCAATTCTTTTGAGTCAAACTTTTCTAATTAGGATAATAATTTAGTTGGTTAAATTTTTAAGCATCCACAAAAGATGTTGTCATAGACTAGTTCTTGGATGTAACTAGTACACGAAATCATGAAGGGTCTACGAGAACCACTTAACCGACAAATCATGAATATAATTGCAGAACAAAATGCACTCACAAACACTTAAGTCTCAAAATGACAAGTGTAGAACAATTTCAAAGCGACTGAGTAAAATACAAAACATTTGAAAAGATACACAACAACATATCAAGTGTATTCCCACATAGTAGGGTCTGGGGAAGGTAGAGTGTATACAGACCATACTACTACCTCAAATGAAGTGGAGAGTCTGTTTTTGATAGGCCCCCGACTTAGGACCGACAACAGTATAACAAACAAAAAATATTAATGCATATAAACTAGTACAATATGCAAAAATAAACTAATACTGCTAGCCACAAGATAATACTAAAAACTATCTATCCGAAATCATAGACATCACTCGACACCATGAACAAGAAACTCTAGACACAAATAAAGAATACTCCCCGACTATTACTGACACTCTCCCACCCCTTAACCCTCTACCCAAATTCGCGTCCTCCACACCTTCCTATCAAAGCTCATGTACTCCGTAAGCTGTAACTGCTCCATACTATGCGTAATCACCTCCCTCCAATACTTATTCGGCCTTCCTCTACCCCACCTTAAACCATCCATAGCAAGTGTCTCACACCTCCGCACTGGATCATCAGAGCCCCTCCTCATCACATGCCTAAACCAATGTAACCTCACTTCTCGCATCTTGTCCTCCACTGAATCCACTTTGAACTTCTCCCAAAAAATCTCATTTCTCACACTATCTTTCCTGGTATGGCCACACATCCATTGCAATATCCTTATCTCCGTCACCTTCAACTTTTAGCTATGGGAGTTCTTAACTGGCCAACACTCCACTCCATACAACATAGTCGGTCAGACTGCCGCTCTATAAAACTTTCTTTTAAGCTTCAGGGGCACCTTCTTATCACATAAAACTCTTGAAACGAGCCTCTATTTCAACCACCCTACCCCTATACGATGCATGACATCCTCTTCAATATCAACATTACCCTGAATCATAGAACTTAAATATTTGAAACTCTCCCTCTTCTGGATGGCCTAAGAGTCCAGCTTCACAACCACGTTAGCCTCCTGTGACACATCACTAAACTTACACTCCAAGTACTCCATCTTGGTCCTTCTCAATTAAAATCCTTTAGACTCACTATAGGGTCTATCTCCATATCTCCAACTTATCATTAACTCCTCCCCTAGTCTCGTCAATCTGTACCACATCATCAATAAATAACATACATTAAGGCACCTCCCCTTGAATATGTTGCGTCAAAACATCTCTCACCAAGGCAAATAAAAAAAGTATAAGAGTTGATCTTTGGTGCAACTCTATCAAAACTGGAAAGTGCTATGAATCTCCACCTACCATCCTCACACGAGTCTTCACGCCATCATACATATCCTGGATCGACCTAGTGTACGACACGGGAACCCCTCTAGCCTATAAGAACCTCCATAGAATCTCCATAGGAACTGTGTCATAAGCCTTCTCAAGATCAATAAACATCATGTGTAAGTCCTTCTTCCTCTCCCAAAAATGCTCCACTGATCTCCTCACAAAGAGAAAGGCCTTAGTAGTTGAGCAACCTGACCTAAAACTAAACTGATTCTCAGAGATAGTCACGATCTTTCTAAGTCTCAACTCTATCAATCTTTTCCAAACCTTCATAGTATGACTCAACAACTTAATACCTCTATAGTTGTTGCAACTTTGGATGTCTCCCTTGTTCTTATATACAAATATTTGAAAAGACATCTCATAGTTAAAAGAAGCTTCTAACTATCATGAGTCAGTAACGGTAATGGGGCAAGGTCCTGACTTTACCAGTCAATAAAAATAGGTCCAACATCAAAATGAAATATACCTTTTGAAGATGAAGGTGTCACATTAGTTGATATGTCAAAATTTAGCACTGTACAGAATCAAGAACATATGCCTCGGAACAACATCATGAAACCATGTAGAATCCAAGAGGATCAATATAGTGGAATGTATTATTATGTTAAATATGAAAGGGAAACATACTATAAAATAGGTATATTAAACTAAAAAATTATCTAAGTAGGAAGCCATGAAAACATTAACCAATAAAAGGATTGATTGACATTGTTTACTTTACTTTTCAACTTAATGGTATCACTAACATCATATATGCACCACAGGTAATGTAGGTCCGATCAATACCCATTCAGTTGAGCCTGAATTTATGTTGTCACATAGATTGGGATAAAATATCATGCAACCCTTCATACATTATACCTATAGAGGGGACATCAAAGGTTGTCAGAATTACAAAAAAAACTAGGGGACATCAAAGGTTGTCAGAATTACAAAAAAAACTATCGGCAAACATGACTTTTAGGTGATTAAACCATGAGGACTCACACCTCCATGGTGCACTCAAATGAATAGAATACCTTAAATTATGAGCCTTCTCCATGATCAGTCTAGTCAAATCATCAACTCTAAGAACATAAATGTGATCGTTGATTCTCAAAATAAACTCCTAGTCTAGATTCTCTTCCATAGATTCATCTTTCAACACTTTATCCTGAATGATACATAACATCTCATTAGTAAACTGTCAATCCCTAATCTTCTTCCCCAATAAACACTGTGCCCCAACATAAGAAAAAACACTACCAGACTAAAAAAAATATCAAGTTTTGCAAATATTTTAACCAAAGTATGAACATCCATGGCTAAATGTCACTCCTACACCATCAACAAAGCAGGACTATTCATACAAGCCACCATTTTACACAAAGCATTTGCCACTTCATTGGTCTTTCCTGAATAACAAAGAATTGTAATATCTGATTCCTTTAACAACTACAACCACCTATGTTGTCTCAAATTTTGATCCCTCCTAGTTAAATATGTACTTAAGGCTGTGATGATTGGTCAACACCTTATCATGAACTCTATAAAAGTGATTTTGCCACAACTTCAAAACAAGCACTACCACTACCAACTACAAATAACGAGTGAGGTAGTTATTCTCTTCAACCTTCAACTACCTAGAATGGCATTTTGAGTTTTTATTATTTTATGCTAATAAGTTTGTTAAAATCAAAATGGTTTTTAAGGTTTTTATACAATATGTAAGTCTGTTAGTAGAGTGGGACTTTTTCTTGAGTTGACTGTATCAGAACAGGGAGTCCTTCCAGAGCCCATGTTGGTAAGGAAAAGTTTTACTACTATGATGTAATTTAAAATTTGACTTACTTTGGTAAGCCATCCTACCGTGTGAGAAGCAAGGTTTTTGGAAAGTAAACCATTAGGGATGAGAAGCCCAGTCTTATAAGTAAGAAAAGTATTTTCCTTGTAATCTTATTGTTCTAGCATTGCCATGCCTTACTTGGATATGCACCACCCCATGTAAGAAAGCTATTGTCCCGGTAAGCTTGTCGTGTTTGCCTAGTGTCTCCAAAGCCCTATTTCCCTTCTAGTCTATATTAGAGGTAAAACCTTCACCTTTCAAATAAAAGGTCAAGATAGCTGCCGAAGTCAACAAATATTTAATCTTTTCAATATCTCCTCATACTCATTAGACCATTGGAAATCAAAACTCTTCTAAGTGAACTTGGTCAAAGGAGCATTAATAGTAAAGAAGTCCAAACTGAACCATTTATTGTAGTCTCTTATACCAATAAAATTCATAACCTTAGTAGCTGAAGTAGGCATCAAACAATCCCAAACCAACCCAATCTTAGTTGGGTTGACCATAATACCCTCATTGGACATTACATTCCCAAGAACATGACATAACTGAGCCAAAACTCACACTTAAATTATGTACAATACAAATTTTCATCCCTCAATATTTGAAGCACAATCCTTAAATGACCAAAATGATCCTCCTCTTTCTGTTGGAGTATATTAAGATATTATCAATGAACAAAATAATAAAGGTATCTACATAAGTATGAATCACTTCATTCATCTACTCCATTAATTTGATTGAGGCATAAGTTAGCCTATAGGATAAAACAAGAAACTCACATTTGTTGTATCGAGTCCTAAAATCCATCTTTGGGATATATGAATCCCTATTCCTCAACTAATAGTACCCCAACCTCAAGTCAATCATTTATACACCTAATTACCCTAATGTTTATCTAACAAATCAACTATTTATAGAATATGAAACTTGTTCTTGATAGTCATCTTATGCATGTGTCGATAATCAATACACATTTGAAAAACCCATCATTGTTCTTCACAAACACACAGGAGAATCCCAATGTAAAACATTAGGTTTAATAAATCCCTTTCTTATAAAATCCTACAGTTGGTCCTTTAACTCTCTTAATTCATTGGGACCATTTTATAAGGATGAATGGAAAAGGGCTTAGTGCCCAACTCCAAGTTAATGCAAAAAATCAATGTCTCTATCTCAAAGAACACTAGCAAGATCCTTAGAGAAGACATCAAGAAACTTCATAACACCTTTCACCAACTCTAAAAAAGGCCTGCCAATGCTAGTATCATGAACATAGGTAAAATAAGATACACACCATTCTTAACTATCCTCTGACCTGAAGGAATAAGGTAACTTTCTTGGATACAAACCCTTGGTGCCTTTCCACTCTAACCTTAGGACACCCAACATGACCAAAGTACTTGTCTCATATGCTTGAGTGTCTTGTGACTTAGTGCATCTTTGAAACTGGAAACCTAGGAGTTATAAGACACTTTGAGATGTAAGTGTCTTAGACTTATTTTGTCTACTATTTTAGCCTTTAATTTTATATGCGACTTCCTAGTGCCTAATCCTTGAAATCATGGTAATAGTTTTACATTTAATGCCTACTCCCAAATTTTAATTTACGAACCAGCTATGTTTTAAAATTTTTGATAATATTTTTCTCATTTGCACCCAAAAAAACTAGTTTAAAAATACTAAACTAATTTGAAACAAAATTCAAAAATTGAACCAGACTAAATTAGTTTAGTTCTATGTTTGGTTCTAATTTTGCGAAAAAACCAAAGAGTAGAACTAAACTTTGACAAAAGCAAACTAAAAAATCAAATGCCTACCCCTACTGAAATCCCATTTTGGTCAAGTGCTTAGTTAGATGTGTACATTCTTCTCTCAATCTAATAGGAATGAATCGATAAATAAAAGTATGTTAAAACAATGCCCAAGTCATAGACAAATATAATGCAGGGAGTAAACATAAGATTGATACCACTACTTGGTGAGGCCACACATTCACAAAGCTATATAATTAGCCCTGAAAGAATTCACTAACCCCATACTCTAAATCCTCTCATGGTAACTCACTATAAATTCATAGGCATCATTACTCCAACCACCCTTAAACTAAGATGGATCTATCTTTCTGAACCTCTCTACGCACAAACCTCTTATGTTCATCATCAAAGATAGTTGTCCTAGTCAGACTCATTCCTCCCACACTCAGTAGGGAATACCATCATACTTCATTGTTATAGCTTCTGGCTCACCCACTAGAACTAGGAACAATATAATAGACAACTAATGTCGAGTCTGAGCCTTAACTCTAGTCTACAAACCCACTACAGTATCCACAAGCCACCACTTAAACAAAACTCTTCAAAATGTGTAATATATATACCAGAGTGTCTTGAAGCACTAGTGTAGAAACCAAACCAGGTGGAGCCTGAACTAGGTCACCCTTAAATAAAATCTGGTCATCCTTAATCCCGGTCACCTCTATCCCAGCTAAAATGTAAGTGGCTTCCTAAGATATACCCTTGCCTCGGCCTCAATCTTAGCTTCTACTATGTATAATTCTATATATGTATATCTTGGCATGGGCATCAGGTATGGGTGCTAGAATGGGCTCTCATTAGCAATAGATAAATATATGAGTCATCACCTTCTGTGAGAGAATAAGACAAAGAATTCCAGTAATATATGAAGTGAACTTTCACAAATAAGAGAGAATTTTTTTTTTTTTGTATAATTTTTTATGCCCTCCCAAGGATAGATAACATACGTCTCTACGTCGTTTGGTAAGACTCCACTAGACTTGATTTGTATTTGTGAGACTAATTAACTTGTGACTCCGATACAACTTGTCATGACTCAAAATATGATTTGTGATGGCACCTATCATACCCCTTCCCCTCTAAAAAAAGATAAGTAAGCTAGCCAAGCACTCAAATTATAGAATCTACTAAATATTCAAAAGAAGTAAGAACAACACTAAGTCTTACCTTGGATATCATAAACAATAAAAATAAGCACAACAACAAGAACTAATCCCATAATCATTATCACTAGTTCAATCATGTAAGAAAAAGAAATTAACACTGAGTCTGAAGTATCTAGATATGAGGAAAACAACATTATGTAAACAAAAGGAATCTGATAGGTACTAGAGTTAATCAACCACCACCTTTGAATCTAGAAAAAAGGTCCCAAGCTCCTATTCTAAATCAATCCTTGGGGCTGCTGGATTAGTACTTGCACATAAATTACAAAAATAAATAAGTGTGAGTACCAAACCACATGTACTCAGCATCATCATCAACCAATCCAAATTAAATATGATCGTGAAAGCCATCTAATCCACTACTACTAACTATATCCTTGAAGCACATGCAAATAGGAAGGCCACACATAGACTAGCCAATAAACATCAATAATAAGTACAATTAGCATTATCCATGTCCACAATTCCTTAATCAAGAACAATGTTACAAATTAAAAATGATTGAAATTTTAGAGTATATGGTTTGTGAAAGCTACTAGAATCTTCAAGAATTAAATCTTATTGGAACAATCTATATTTTTTCATCCTTCAGAACTATATCACATCCTAAATTACAAACCATTCCTCATGTTGAATAGGTTATGTGGGATTTGGATCTAGCCTTGCTATCGGGAGCGCGTTCTTTGTAATTGGGAATCCTTTTTTATTACTCATTGCTATTTTTGAGGCAAGGTACTAAAAAAGGTGCCACATATCTCTACCAAACATAATATCATATGTGGATTTAATCTCTTTTTGCCTAGGGGACATCTTTATAGAATAGTGAGAACCTTCCGGTGGTTACACCATTTAAGTATTGATTATTCCATATTAAGATATGGATGCAGCTACATATAGAGATTAATATCTTTCTACCCATTTTCAAATATTATTGACTTGACATTCTTATTTTCACAATGATATTATCCATGCTTGAGAAATTCTTTTCAAGTCTTTTTCACAATTTAAGACTACACATTAGTCACAATATGGTGTTTATAGCCACAAATGACCCAAGCAGAGACTGACATGACATAGAGAGTTCTAAAAATAAATGGGTATCCAAATGCTAAATAAGTTGAATAAATACCCATTACTAATCAATATGGTAGATGTTCAATCATATCATATAACTAAAATACTAATCTGTTTGTCTAAAAGTCTCTATTACAGATGAGTTTCTAGAACAAATATCTAGCTAGCTCTTACTTTATGAATAGATAAATAACTAAAATCAAGAAATAAGTCTCATCCTCAAAATACAAGGACTCGTTAAACTCTGCTATTAAAATGAGTGTGGGATCGTGCTAACTGCAAGCTAGATATTGAGCATCTGAACCTATATTATAACACAATATAACGCTAAAGAAATATGTAATTAATACTTTAAATGTGATTAGAATTTTAAATATGTACTGTAATATATAACTAAACATGAAAAGTATAATCTATTTAAATCAAAAGTAATACTGATTTATACTAAGATGCAAGTACCCATTTGAATAAGCGGAAATAATATAATGAATGAATATCTTGAGAAAAATAAAATTCTATGAACTAGACTAATTTGTGGGTTATGCAAACATTGAAGACTAAATCTATGGGAGTTTTCTCTTAATCAATATGCCCCATTTAAGCAAGTAAGAAGCCTAACATATTCTTTATTAAAAGACTATAATATAGCTTGCTAAGGGTATAGCCATGACTGATGTGATCACTAAACAAATCCCATTATGGTAAATAAAATACCTACTTTGGCACATATTTCTAGGACTTGGGTATGCTCAATACTACTACCAGCTAAATATATCTGATAGCTACTGAGGATATTGATTTACTTAATCATGGATGCCATACCTGACCATCATACTAGTAGTAAACTTTGATTTTATAAGTAAACCGACTCACGACCATTGATGAGATTTTGTGTATCATGTTAATTTGAAACATACTTTTGGAGAAAAGTTTTCAAAAGCATTGATGGTATATTTTGATGTGTTGTATGTCATGCATCTTATTATTATTAGCCGAAGCTCCTTGATTATGATTTGAGTAAGATGGATTAAATGCATAAGAAGAAACTTATGAAGATTGATATTCAAAAGGAATCTATAAGGCTGAACCTGAACCCTAAATCTCAATTCATGAAAATGCTAATTGTCTGATAAAATGTATTATCTAAAAATACTATTTAGAATATGTTTTTTTGAAAGAACCCTGAAGGTTTGGAAAATTGATAATATTGAATACTAGACTACTAAAATACATGAATGCTTAAGCCATTACGTTCACACCAGGATTGACTGAGTGAATGCATTTTCATATGAATATATGTAAAGTTAAACTATGGAACAAGTGTAAAATACTAATTATGCAATATACTCAGAATGACTTGAAAACATTAATTTATCATAAACTAATCATAGATATATTGATTTAGAATAAAAATCTTGAAGTTGGTACAAACCCTAAAATCATGAAACTTGTAGGTGATGTTTTTCTAAACCATTTAGGGACACAAGGGTGAAAGAAGACCTTTGTTTAAATCCTACATACCTAAAACAAGTTGATTCCTGGAAAAAATCTTGAACTTGAGAGCTTTGGAGTTGTGGTGTTTGAGAAACCCTTCTTACGTGTTTCATAAATTTTGGGAGAAGGAAAAAGAATTTTGGAAGATTATATCAATGTATTTTCTAAGAAATAACCTTCATTGGGTGATTAAAGTCATGGAAGAGAGATTAGAGGTAAGAAAAGGACAAAACTACCCTTCAAAAAACTATTCAAGATTGCATAATAATCAGTTTAACAGTCCAGATAATGATCGTCAACCCCTTGATGAATTGTCATCCAAACTATCAATTTTTTGGCAAAATTTTCAGCCTAAATGTTGGGCTTGATAGTTCATTTGATGAATCATCATCGAAGTGATAGTTTACTTGATGATCGTCACCCAAGCTACGGTTCTTCACTTTGGTCGTTACTCTCTGGCAGACGGACACCCTATGGTAAAATGAGCATCTCTTTACTCCAATATTGGATTGATGAACGATTGATGATGTTAAAAAGAAGACACAAAGATCTTTAAATTGGTAAACTGTAAAACTCTTCATTTTAAAGAAGCTATAATCGTTCAAACTTGACCCTAGTAAAAATCTAATACGAAAACATAATCAGTAAAGAAACTTTCAACTTAACTTTGAGCTAGAAGTTTTTTACAATCTTAATTCAAATCCCAGTGTGTTCTCACACTAAGAAATTTATCTTAACATCTATGTACAACTACAAATCATTGAGTTTATTTCTATATGTATTTGAAGAATTGTTCATATGATTTTTTTGAAAATTTATTGTATTACAGTCTACTCCAGCAAGATTGGCTCGACAAATAAAATACTTAATAGGAAGACTATTTCAAAATATAGAAATTCCAAAAATGAAGAACAATTTTCTTTTGAATTAAACTGGTTTGTTGATATAAAAATGGAGTTAGATTTATGCTAAACTATGTAGAGGTTAGAGTTCTCTTCAAGGAATAATATTGAGAATGTCAAATAAGAGAGATCAAATTGAATCAATATTTTGAGCTCTTGAAATTGGAATAAATTTGGTAGAGGATTAGAAAATTTTGGTGATTTTCTCAATCTGATGAATAGGGGAGTTTCTTCAAATTCATCCACCTTGAACACACCTCAGAGTATATTCTTCAACATAAATCACACAAAGGTAGATTAGAAATCTCTTGACTACTCTCATGCTTTGCATGCAAAATTGTATGTGAATTAGGATAGAAATGGAGGGAATAGAAAAGTGTTAAGGATTATCATTTGGTTCTAATTAAGGACTTGTTTGGGTGTCATTTCTATATTTTCATTAATGGTAGATGAGAGAAGGAAAATGAGAGAGTGTGTTGTATATTATACGAGTGAACGAAGAGAAAACAAAATATATAGAGAATGGGTATGTGGGATCTGTGAAGGGAGAGAAAAGGGGGTTTTGTCCAGGTTGGTGTAATTTGGGTCAATTGTGGTATCAATTAAATGCTTCAAAATTTAAAAACTGAAGGTTGGGTTCCAAAATATGTTTAAATAAGGGACTAGGCTCCTTGGTAATTAATTAAAACCAAGTCAATTTTCTGAACAAACTCTAGACAAATCAATTTTCCGATTAGTTTATGAGCCTTTGAACTTAAAAGTTAAAAACATTTATTTATGACATAAGAACTAATTTTCCTGGAAAAACAAAAGCTAACTATGTGAATTATCCTAAAATAATTTACTTGAAAGCTTTAATTAATTTAGAAATTATTTATCAAAAATGACAAATAATAAAAATCTATATATAACGAGTATATATAGATTTATCTTTACTTTTTGGAGAATAGTAAAATGCCTTGAAATAGATTTGATTTTTTCAAAATAATTATTTCAAATTGTTTTGAATCGAAGAAGCTCAAAATTACTTAGAGAATAGGTGAAAAAAATTGGGTGTCAACAATGACAACTGTGAATCTTCTAATTCAAACTACTAAATATTTACATAATTTAAATTTCACTTATACATAGGAACCAATCCTAGGTAAGGAAACACCGGATAAAATAAACTCATTTGATGCCCATATCCAAACAAAACACACTGCCTCCCCTTCCTCTCTTTAGTCATGACTAGAAAGAAAATGAAGTTCTTTGATTGAAGGTAACACTAAAAGGATAAGCTCACACATTAAAATACAAAACGAGTTATTGTATAAAGCCGATGAACTCAACATCCTTTGTGATGTTGAATGGCTAAATTCATCTACAGTAGTCAACACAATAAATCCGAGGTACTTCCAAATCATGAGGATTCAATCAACACCTTTACAACATTAGGGAGCTGCCGATGTTGAAACAGGATAAAGAATGGTGGCATAAGAAAAGATCATGGAGCAAAGGTCCAGACAGTTGGTCCTCCAACTTCTTGGTTCTTTCCTTGGTAAACTCTTCTTGTTTCACCATATTTTATTCCTTCAACTTTGACAAATTCCTAAATTTTGTAAATATCTCGAAGCATCATCATCATTTAGAAGTACCTCAACCTCAATTATAAGTTCTACAGATGAATACAGGTATAACATCATAAATGGTGCTAATGTAATGCGCCCTTTATAACTCTTTCTGTCATTTATTGGATGAGGATTTCCTCAGACTAATATATTAATCAAAGAAACATTCACTATCTCTCTGATCATGTTAAAATAGGAGAAAAATGAGGAGAAATGTATTTATTTGGATGAGGGAATCTAATGACTTTATTGTTGGATGTTTCTTTGGCAAGGATTGGCTTTTCTATATAGTGAAAAATTTTGACAATGCAAATATTTGAATTATTTGAATGAGAAAATTCATAGTTGTTACCAATAACTATTTTGGAATAAATGTAAATGATAGTGGATTATATATGACATTAGATACTACCATCTAGCTATATATGATGTTTAAATGCTCTGGTCTAATCTTCACCAATTCTTTTGAGTCAAACTTTTTTAATTAGGAGAATAATTTAGTTTGTTAAAATTTAAAGCATCCTCAAAACAAGGTGTCACAACTTGCAACTAGACCTTGGACGTAATAGAAACTCGAAACTACAATTGGTCTCTGTAATTGCAGAAATAAAATTCATTCGTAAATATTTATTTCTCAAAACAACAAATGTAGAACAATTTCTAAATGATTGAGTAAAATTTTAAAAAGATATCATCATTATTATATGAAGCCTATAACTACCATGAGTCGATAACTATGATGGGTAAAGGCTCCTGCTATACCAAAAAGGCGAAAATAAGTCCAACATCAAAGTGACATGTCCTTTCAAAGATAGAGGGCTTATGTTAGTTGATACATCAAGACCTAGTGCTGCATAGACTCATGAACATGCACCTTGAAACCTACATCATAAAATGACATAGCATCCAAGATGATCAATACAGTGGAATTTATTAGTATGCAAAACCCTAAATGGAAACATATCAAAAAATTAGTATATGAAACTAAAAATTACATTAGTAGAAGACACGCAAATATTAACTGATAATGGGACTAATTAATATAGTTTACTTTACTTTTGACCTTGATGGTATCTTTGACATCATATATACACCACAAATTATATGGGTCTGATCAAAATCTATTTGACTGGGCCCCAATACATGTTTGCAGCATGGATTAGGATATAACATTATACAAGACTGTCTAGATCATTACCACAGAGAGGACATCAAAGGTTCTCATAATTGCAAAAATAATCATCCATATGTTAGCAAACCATAAGTATTAGGTGATAGAACCATAAGAACTCACACCTCTTCAGTGCACCCAAATAAATAAAAATCCATAAATTATGATCCTTCTCTATGATCGATCTATTCAAATCATTAACTCTAACAAAACAAATATGACAATTGATTCTCAAAATACCCTCCTAGTACAGAATTGCTTCCCAAGCTTCACCTTCCAACAATCTATCTCGAATGATGTGTCACTTTCCATTCATAAGCTATCAATTCTTAATCTGCTCCACTAATAAAGACTATGTGGTAACACAAGTATAAACTCTACTAGGGAGTTCTGCTAGAGTGTATGTTTCTATGGATAGTTTTTACTACTTCAATTTGATTTACTGCTTGACTTACTTTGGTAAGCCATCCTACTCTAGCTTTTTGGAAAACCTTTATTTAAGTATGAGAAACCCAATCCTCTTAGTAAGAAAACTATTGTCCTTGTTATTTCATTATTCGATCCTTTTCACACAATCCACTTGGATGTGATCCACCAAAGTAAGAAATTGAATGTCCTTGTCAGCTTGTCGTACTTTCCTGGCATCTCCCCAATCCCATTCCCCCTAGTTGGTAGCATAGGTAAAACCTTTACCTTTCAAATGGCAAGGTCATAATAGGTGCAGAAGACAAAAATTGAACTTTTGAAAGCGCCATAATAGGTGCAGAAGATAAAAATTGAACTTTTGAAAGCTCGTCTCAAATACATTGGACCACTGGATAACAAAGTTCTTCTAAGAAAACTGATCAAAAGAGCTGTAATAGTAGAGTAGTCCTGCATCAAATGTCTGTTGTAGTTTGTCAAACCAATAAAACTCCTAATCTTGATAGGTAAGTAGGCCTTAACTAATCCTGAACCAACAAAATATTTGTCGGGACCATAATACCCTTATTGGACATTACGTGTCCAAACAAAACCACAAAACTGAGATAAAACCCATACTTCCAAAACATAGCAAACAACTTCTCATCCATCAATTTTTGAAGAAAAATCCTAGAATGTAGAGCATGATCATCCTCTCTCCTTAGGAGTATACTAAAATATCATCAATAAATAAAATAATGAAGGAATCTAAAAAAGGATGAAACACTTCATTCATCAACCCTATAAATTTGACTGTGACATTAGTCAATCCAAAGGATAAAATTAGAAATCCATAATTATTTTATCGAGTCCTAAAATCCATCTTAATATGAAGCCTATTCTTCAACTAATGGTACCCCAGCCTCAATTCAATATTTGAAACACTAAAGTAACCTAATGTGGATCAAGCAAATCATCAATATATATAAGAGGAAAGTTTTTTTGACAATGACCGTATTCATGTATTGACAAGCAATTCACATCTGACAAGACCATCTTTGTTCTTCACAAACACAGGAGCATCCCATGTAAGACATTCGGTCTAATAAATCTTTTACTTAATATATCCTAGAACCAATCCTTCAATTCTTTCAACTTTGTTGGATCCATCCTATAAGGGAAATGGAAATAGGCTTAGTTCTCGACTCCAAATTAATGACAAAATCCATGTCTTTTTCTTGAAGAAAACTTACAAGATCTGTAGGGAAGACATCCTAAAACATCCTAACAACCCTTACCAACTCTAAAGAAGGTGTAATAGTGCTAGTATCATGGAATAGACCAAATAAGAAATACACCCCTTCTAAACTATCCTCTAACATGTAGTAAACAAATCACCTTATCGAATAAAATTCCTAGGTGCTCGTCCACTCCATCCTTGGGATACCTAACATGACCAAAATAACTATCTTTGAATAAAAATACTAGAAATCGAGATATGAAGAATGCTAATCCATGCCCAAATCATATCAAAAGTTAGATTATCCATAACAATCAAGTCTACCCAAGGATGATACTCCAAAAGAGTCACAACATATGACTGATACACTCAATACAACACTAAACATCTAATAGAGTAGAAACATAAAAAGAAATAACAAGAGAATTAGATATATCATATCAAGATCTGATACAAAATATACATGCACATAGAAGAAAATAGAACCACGATCAAATAACATTGAAAGAGGTCGATGACATACTGAGATGGTGCCAATGAACGCTTCATCATAGAAATCCACGTCAAGAGTACCTAGTTTACCATCACACTGGTCCCTATTACCTTTTTGTAAACCACTCCTGTACCACCTCTTCGACCAGGTGGTGGTGCACTTCTACCTATATTAGATCCATTTTGACCCCTACCTGGGGTGCTTCTACCATAACTAGAGCATTAAAACTTTGTTGTCAATTCTCGCCTCTAAGTATGGCATAATCCCTCTCAAGGTGATTAGTACTATTACTCTATAACAATATAAAAGAATGATTATTTGCTAAGAAGACCTTAAATAGCTAAAATAGCCTCTAAAACTTAAGAACCTCTAGGAATAACTGTAAGAAGTTTTCCCATGAATAAAGGAGTCTCGTTTGGAATACTCACCTTTAAATTCCTGAACAGCTACATGAATTGGTATATTATTATAAGATACAAAGAATCACCTAAAATAACCCCTTCCTTTGAATAAGATACCACAGAACTGACTAGAAAAGTGAGAACTCTTGTATCTCAGATCCTTATAGTCCTCATGGAGCATGATCTCAAACTTCTTGGATTCCTTACCTACCCTTTAAAAAGTATCCCCATGTTAGGATGTAGGAAATACTACCTCTCAAATCTTAATTATCAATCGTCTAACATATTTTTAGGTTCTTTAGTCTCATCCGGTAGAATATCTATTGCAAGCTAGGGTAAAGCATAGAATCTGGTCTAATACATGATGACTGAGACTAGGGGTGGACATATAAACCAAACTAGTTTGATTCTTTAGATCTTTAGTTGTTTTTGATAATTTGGTTCAGTGATTAACTTAATGGTAATGGTTCTTCAGTGCATAAAAGATCCAAAATTTTATTAATTAAAATTTTGAGAAATATTTATATTTCATTTAGTGTATATAGTGGCCTATCCTAATAAAGACCCACGTCCAAGCCTGTTTATTTCTAAATTTGGTTCCTTAAAAATGCGATCACTTAACCCAACACCTAAGTAATCAATTCTCTAAGAAATAAGTCTCACTTGTTTGAGTGTATTATGAGTTTGTGCTTATCTGAAATTGGAAACCCAAGAGTCATTAGACATCCTAAAATGTGAGTCTTAGACTTATTTGGATACTAATTTCACTTTTAGTTTTATGTGCTACTACTTAGTACCTAGGACTTGAAGTCAAGATCATATTTTTACATTTACTGCCTACTCCTTAATTTTAGTTTAGCGAATAGATATGTTTTTAAATTTTTCATAATTTTGTTTCTCATTTGCACCCAAAAGTCTAATTTAGAAACACCTAATCAAATCAAATTGAAGTTCAAAAATTAAACCAAACTAAATATGTTTGGTTCAGCGTCTAATTCTAATTTTTACAAAACCAAAAAGCAAATAATAGAACTAAACTTTGACAAAACCAAATAGAAAAACCAAATTCCCACCCCTCCTGAAATCCCATCCTAGATAAAGTGCTCAATAGATGTCTACCTTCCTCTTTCAAGATATGAGCAATGAAATGATAAAGAAAACTACGTGAAAAAAATGCCCAAGAATAAGTGGCTATCCTGCAAGTTTGGTATCAGCATATGAATGTAACCTAACTAGTGAGGCCACACATTTGCAAAGTTGTGTAATAACCCCAAGAGACTTCACTAACCACACACTCTGAATCATCTCATAGTAAATCACTATAAATTCCTATGAATCCTTAATCTTTCCACCCAAAAACTGAGGGGGGTCTATATTATTAAACCTCTCAAGGCTCAAACCTCCTATGAACCTCATCATACATGGTTGTACTAGTCATACCTATGGATTATACATATGCTAGGAGAATGCAATCATATCTCATTATTGTAGCTGCTGTCTAGCCTAATGACCCTATTAACAATATGTTAGGTAGTTAATCGCGAGTTTGAGCCCTAACTAGAGTTTACAAACCCAGTGTAGTATCCACTAACCACCACCTAAACAGATAAAAATCTTTATAGTGAATTTTTGAATTTTTTTGTTTTATCAATTTTTTCTTTTCTTGTTATTGATTTATCTTATTTATGAGTTTTAGAAAAGTTTGACATGATCTTCGATGCATTTGAGACTATGAATTTGTGATTTTGAACATCAAAAAGGGATTAGTTTAACTTCGATCAATATTTTGTGATCCGAGTATGAAATGGTGGTTCTGGTTGTTTCATTAGATTAGTAATGTCAATTTTGTGATATGAGCATAGTTTGCTTGGGCCCTGGGCCTTTATTTTCCATTTTCACCACCAAAATAGAAAGTAATTGAATTTTTAGTTGAAAAGGGCCCTGATGATTAATTTTATGTAAATAATATCTTTTCATATATCTAATTATTCTATTTGGTCCAAACTATATTTTGTGATCAATTTGCTCTATCGGTTCATGTTTATAGGGTTTCAGATGAGTTTTAAGGGTCAAAATAAGTTTTTAAATTTACTAATTTTCTGATGCGGAAGTTCATCTTTGTGAAGGAGGTGGGGGTCTTTTGAATACAAGGAAGGACTATTTTTGATTGATAAAGATGAGAATTCGTTCTTTGCGAATACAGTGGTGGTTCTACAAATACGAAGAACAAAATCTTCACCTAGACAATGCTTAAATCGGAAAATCGCAAAGTTTTAGTATTTTTGATATTTTGGGAGCAAAGAAAGCTCTATTTTAGGTGAATATCAATGCATTTTTTCCAAGTATGATCATTTTATATTTGATTAAACTTTTATATTATTTATTTTTAATGACTATCCATCCTATTTCTCAAGATTTCTATCCCAAGTTAATATTTAAAAATCGCACTGTCCACTATTTTCAAAATTTCCAAACTCATTTTGAGAGTTTTAAAGTGTTTTTTTAAGATTTAAACTTTAAGTGAACTTCTAAACCATTGTTTCATTACTTCTCATAGGTTAATTCATGTCTTCATATTCGAATCGTTGATTTTCAACTTGATTTTGGGGTTTTATATTCGGTAAAGTATAAAATTAGATTTTTTTTCTATTTTAAGTCCGATTTTAACTCCTTTTTAATTTGATTTTCAGATTTAGAACCCTAAGAGAATGGAGAACATTATTCTTATATAAAAAAACCAATTTTATCCCTATGTTATTGAAACTATTTTCAAAGTAATTTTAGACCCGAAATAAATATAGTCAATATGGGTATCATCAAATGTAATACCCTAAAAAATCCAAGCCAATTCTAGAGTCATGTTTCAAGCTCATGTGTAGTACATGATGGTTCTTTGGTAGCTTTATGAGTCAGTTTTATGCATATTAAGGTCTCAAATAACTCTCAGCTATTAAGCGAATCAAAATAATCCTTACCGATTTAATTTCGTATAAGATTGTTGCTCTAGTCAACTTCAAATGAGCATAACTTTTGCTCTACAGAGAATTTTCAAGCCCAGGACCCTCCAAACTGTAGGAAATTGAATAAGCTTTCCAAAGCTACCAAATTCTCCTAAATCCGATACTCAAGTGAGAAGTTATGGCACTTTTAGTGAAATCAGTAGCTTAATACGAGCAGCACTGTATCGCGGTGACCCCAAGAATGGAACTTGTCAGTTATCAGTGATTCACCAAGATAGTACCAAATTATGGTGCAGTTCCAGTTTCTAATTGGCATTTTTTAGTGAAGTACCACGATAAGCATCGCGTCGTGGAGGAGTGCTAGTCGCACTAACTAAATTCCAGAGACGCAATGCGATCCCACTATGTCGAGTCAAAGTACATTTTTACACTTATGTTTTCCTTACAGATTTGGAGGTATTATTTTTATGGGGTGCATGTTGATGTGTTCACTAGAAAACAAGAGCTCACAGTATGTCTTTTCATAGAAAGATTTGAATCTGCGTCAGAGGAGATAGTTAAAATTGTTGAAAGATTACGATATGATTTTTTTACCATCTAGGCAAGGCCAATATAATGGAAGATGCCCTAAGTAGATTGTCTATGGGTAGTGTTGCTCATGTTGAGGGTGATAAGAAGAAGTTAATGCAGGAAGTTCATCATCTTGTCAGATTAGTTGTTTGTTTTGTTGATTAGGCTGAGGGTAGTGTTTGGGTTCAGAATAGTTTAAAATCTTCTTTGGTTCACCAAGTGAAAGAAAATCAAGATAAGGATCCTAGTCTAGTGAAGCTGAAAGAGTTAGTCAGAGATCAGAAAGTAGATGTTTTCTCCCATGGGGAAGATGGTGTGTTGCGTTTCCAGGGTAGACTATGTGTGCCATGTGTTAATGATCTGAGACAATGAATTCTTGTAGAAACACATGGGGGGCGTTACTCTATTCATCCAGGGGACACAAAGATGTACCGTGATCTGCGGGAAATCTATTGGTGGAGTGAGATGAAGAGAGATATTGCAGAGTTTGTAGCTAAGTGCTCCATGTGTCAGCAGGTTAAAATTGAGCATCAGAAGCCTAGTGGGTCTATGCAGGAGTTCAGCATTCCCATATGGAAGTGGGAGAAAGTGAACATGGACTTTGTGATAAGGTCATGATGCTATTTGGGTCATTATTGACAGGATAACCAAATCATCCCATTTCTTGCTAGTCCATACTTCCTATTTAGCTGAGGATTATGCCAAGCTCTATTTTACAGAGTTGGTTAGGTTGCAAGTGTTTCATTATCTATCATCTCAAATAGAGGTACTCAATTTATCTCTGACTTTTGGAAAGCTTTTTAGAAGGGTCTTGGTACCCAGGTTCACCTCAGTGCAGCCTTCCACCTCAGATAGATGGTCAAGAAGAAAGGACTATTTAGACCCTTGAGAATATATTGAGAGCGTCTGTAGTTGACTTTAAGGGAAATTGGGATGATCACTTGCCTTTGATTGAATTCACATAAAATAACAACTATTATTCTAGTATTCAGATGGCATCATTTAAGGTTCTATATGGAAAGAGATGTAGATCTCTAATTGGTTGGTTTGAAATAGGAGAAACCACGCTAGTAGGGCCTGACTTGGTATTTGATACTTTGGAGAAAGTTTAGTTGATCAGGCAGAGGTTTAAGGCAGCCCAGAGCCGATAAAAATCTTATGCAGGTATGAGAAGAAAAGATCTTAAGTTTGAGATTGGTGATTTCGTATACCTAAAGATCTATCCCATGAAGGGAGTGAAGATTTTTGGTAAGAAGGGGAAGCTTAGTCTCCGATATGTTGGCCCTTTCAGGATTTTGAGCCATTTTGGAAAGGTGGCTTATGAGCTTGAGTTGCCTACAGACTTAGCATCAGTGCACCCAGTATTCCATATCTCATTGTTGAAGAAGTGTATTGGATACCCAGCTGTAGTTTACCCCTTAGAAAGTGTAGATGTTCAGAACAGTCTTTCCTACGAGGAAATTTTAGTCAAAATTCTTAATCGACAAGTTCGTAGACTAAGGATCAAAGAAGTTCCCCTAGTCAAAGTTCTTTGGTGAAATCAGTCCGTTAAGGGAGCCACTTGGGAAGTAGAAGTAGATAAGTTGACCAAGTATCCTCACCTTTTCTCCACAAACTCAGACTCATCTTAAGGTAACACTCTTCTTAGAATTTATATTTTTAGTGCTCAGTTTTAGCTGCATATCATTCTCACGTCAATCATGCATTCACAGAACCAGTTCAGTCATGAATCATATTTCAGACTCAGTCATGTACTCATGCTTTCATTACATATATTCGGCATGCAATCTCAATCCCTCAGTATTTTCAGCTTAATCAGTCTCATTCGAGGACAAATGTTCCCAAGGGGGAGATATTGTAACACCCCAAAATATCCAAGCCAATACTAGAGTCATATTTCCAGCTCATGCATAGTACATTATGGTTCTTTGGTAGCTTTATGAGTTAGTTTAATGCAAATTAAGGTCTCATATACTCCTAGCTCTTAGGCGAATTAAAATAATCCTTACCGATTTAATTTCGTATAAGATTGTTACTCTAGTCATCTTCAAATGGGCATAACTTTTGATCTATAGAGAATTTTCCAGCTCAAGACCCACCAAACTGTAGGAAATTAAATAAGTTTTCTGGTGATACCAAATTTTCCCAAATTCGATACTCGGGTGAGAAGTTATGGCACTTTTAGTGAAACCAGTAGCTCAATAGGAGAAGCACCGCGTCGCAGTGACCCCAAGAATGGAACTCATTAGTTTCCAGTGAATCACCATGACAGTACCACATCACGATGAATTTCCAGTTCTCAACTGGCATTTTTTAGTGAAGCACCGCGAAAAGCATCGCATCGCGAAGGAGTGCAGTTTGCACTCGTTATTTTTTAGAGACACAACGCGATCCCACCATGTCGCGCCAAAGTGCATTTTTGCGCTTGTCCATGGGATACACATGCATTTAAAATCCAGTGGCTCACCGCGATGGCACCACATCGCAGTGTTGGCCAAATTCGAGATTTTCAGTGATGAAAATTTAATTCTTTCCAAGGGCAGTTAGGTATTTTTCCATGATCCTAATCAGTCTAAAACACGATATTAAAGCCCTAATAACCTAATTAGTCATTATTTTATTCAAATTCCCTCAAATCAAGAACATTCTCTCTCAAATAGAAAACCCTAGCCTTCAAGATTCAAGATCAATTCCCAAGAAAAATTCCAAGAAACTTCAAGAATGCAACTACTCAGGTCTGTTTTGTGTTCATCCTTGTGTTTCCTTCCATCCTTGGAGTTCAAGAAACCTTTTTGCAAAATTTAAATTTTGATTTATATTCTTAAATTTAATTGTGTTCATGCATGTGTTGATTTTATGTGTTTTAGAACAAAAAGATTATGAATTTCAAGTAAATAAACTAGTATGTGTGTTGATTCATGTACTCCTCATGTCATAATCCATGAATTGTGAATTGAATGTTATAATCATGATAATCCCATGCTATTTTCCTCATGTTCAAGAATAATGCTCCCCAAGTGTTTGACAAAATGCCTATGTGAATGATTTGTGCTTAGCGTCCTAATTGTAATGCTTTAAACTTGTGATATAGTTCCTTTTTTTATGCTATCAAGTCCTGGGGGTATTGTATACCCAAAATTTAGCTAGTTACTTTGTTTCCAATCATAGTAGAAGGATCATGTAGTATCTCAAACAGTCACATTCAGACTATTAAGAGAATCAGCGTGAGTTCAGTCAAGCTTAGTACAGTCTAGTGATCTGTGTTTGTTTAGTTAGGACTAGGATTCAGTACCAAGCAAACCTAGGGATTAGGCATTCCTATCAGTATAGGGTTTGACCCTTAGTAGTAATCCCTGAGTTACATAACTATGTAGCCAGTGTAGGGTAAGTCATCCTCCTACCAGACTAAGGTTGACACAACATAGAAATATTTCATGAGTTTTCTTGCCAGATTAGGGTTGACAAAGCATTGTTTGTATCCTGTGGCAAGGTGTTAACACCCTTCAAATTGGGGTAACAAGTTGGACCCCAAATCAGTCTATAACCAGGGTATGTCGGTTAGATGAACCCACAGTTACAGTTACAGTCTCAATAATCATTAAAGAACTCAGTCAATTCTATAGGACCATGGTTATCAGTTATCAGTTACTCAACCATCAGAATTCAGCACTCAAATTTAGTAGAATCTCAGATACATGATGTATACCTATATGGGCAGTATTGCATGTTTAGTAGTTGCAGTTTTGCATGTATCTCATCCAGTTACTTAATGATGTAGATTTAGTTAGTTATCATCTCATGTATATCAGCCTAACCTTACCTAGCATACCAGTACATTCAAAGTACTGGTGCATACTCTCTCTTTGCACTATGATGTCTCATATCATAGGTTTGTATACTCGGGTTCCTGACCGTACTTAGTCAGATCAGTCTATCATTCACAGCTACAGTAGTGAGTCCTTATCCATCAGGGACGCGATACTTATTTAGCCATTATATTATTTTAGTATTTTAGTTATTTCAGACAACAGTTGTGAGTTAGTTGGGGCCTATCCCATCAACTCTTTTATCTGAGATGTTTAGAGTATTTTCAGACATTATAAGTTAGCAATTATTCTACAAATGTATATAATTTTGATTCAGTATTATGAAGCTTATGGCATTATCAGTTTTACTTCTGCATATGTTTCATGAATATTATTCAATGCTCATAGCAGGTACCAGTCATGGGTTAGCCTGTGGTCCTTTGGGGTCGTAAGCATTGTGTGATGCCCAGGGTGTAGTCTCAGGGAATTACATCAAACTTCTTTTGACTTGTAGATTTCATATTTATTTAGGTTGTTAATGTTGGTATATATTCAAGGGAGTAGAGATTTCAATTTATGCCTTGGACTGAGTTTTGTCTTACAGATCTTCTTTAAAGGCATGTTCAGATGCATCTTTACTTTCTCTGAAGTGTTTATGTGTTGCATACTTGTTTGCTTGTATTTTGGCATTTCTTAAGGATTGGTTTCCCACTTAGGTGAAATAGAGAGCATCTTCATGGCTTTTGACTAGAGTCTTTGATGGATTATAGTTATATTATTGATTATCCTAGTTATTCTGGCTTCTTGCAAATACCCTTAGAGTAGATTATCTATAGCCTACACTTAGACTTGATCATTATTAGTGATTTTCATTTTTAAGAACCTGGATCATGTTTATTAGATGTTGATGAAATGATTAGAGTTTAGAGAACTTTTAGGGAATAACTTTGTTATTATTATCTTTTGATGGAATAATTGAGGGTTATTAATACTCTAAGTATGAAATGGACTTGTAATAGTTGATGTAACTATCAGAGTTTTTATCATTTTTCAGGGCACATATTACCTAGCAGAGTTTCTTTTAATATTTTTTTATATATATGATGTCATCCATGGAAAGATGAGTCTTATAATATGGAGCAAGCTAGGTTTGGGTAGTTTCGTGATATATTATTTTGGGATTGTTATTAATTTTATGTTGCCATGTAGGAGATTATGTGAACATTATTATTGGGTTGAGAAGCTATTTATTATTGTGTTTTCCTAAGAGGGGGCTTATATGCATATTATCATTGATTCGAGAGAATATATTGTTATGATACCCGAGTGGGGCTAAAATTGATATCATTGGCCTTGATTGTGCATTAAATTACCATATTTACTATAGTATCACTGAGTGGGGCTTGACTTGTTATCATACACCTTATTTGGGCATTAAATCACCATTCCATATTAATGATACCTTAGTGGGGCTTTAAAATAATATTATTGATGTCTTATATGACTATTCATTCTAGTGGTGCCTAAGAGGCCTGATATCATAAATTATGACACATTGAGTTGATTTTGAGCTCAGTTTTACATATATTGAAGGGATTACCATCTTTATATTGATTGGTTGTGAGAATTACATTCTCATTTAATATATACATATCAATCAGACAATGGTACCACTAAGAAATACTGATTGTGAAAGAAAATGAGGCACTTTAAAAATTGCCTAGACTGAGGGATGTGCGGACTGAGTTGATTGAGATATGAGAAAGACATTATAAATTCCTTGATCTGAGACCATTATTTAGATAGGTGAAAGAGAAAATTTATAAAATCTTTGATAAGTGTTCATTACATGAAGAGATGAATTGTGATTTGAGAAAGTATACGAGTTGCGAACCCCCATGGGTCCTATTGATATGCCATGGTTGTATGGCAATTTTGATGCTTAAAATAAGTAAAATATGAATGAACTTAGTTATTCTTATTGGATCTAATGTGCGTATGTGTTGATTTTTGCAAGAAAATAGGGTTAAGAGCAATGTCTGGGCAAAAAGGATGACGAAGTGCTGAAAAGGCTACTCGCTAGTCTACCTATGATTAGTAAGTTCAACCCACTAATTGTGAGTAGTAGTAGTAGGTTGAGTTCTGAAGATTGAAAGATGATTCATATTTTTACTAGTCAACCAATGATCATGAGTTGATAAGTAAATTGAGATTATAATTTCTACTAGTCAACCTACAATTGGTAGGTTATACTTACTTCTCAACCTACCAATCGTGAGTTGAGGCCGAACCACCTTTCCTACAATGTTTATGATAGGTTTTATTTTGCATGTACAAATACTCCTATAGGGTTTTATGATTAGTCTGGACTTTTTTTACCATAGTTTACATACTTTATACACTTTTGACATTATTTTAAGTTCTGAGATATATATTTATCTTGGAATTGTTGTTCTTGGTTATTAAGGTTTTCAATTAATTTGAAATTTTAGGTTTTCATTCTTATTCTTAGTAATTTATTCAACATTATGCTTTCATCTATGAAATCTATGTTTGTTATTACAACTATGAGTAACTAAACCCCGTAACTAAGTTTGTGGGAACTCAAATGGATTAACGAAGTAGGCTAAGTGCAAAGTCATTCTAGAATGGTGTTCATGCATGTATTCAAATTTCATTCACTTTGATTGCTTTCTTAATGGTTGCAAATTTTAGGAAGTTTCCCTCATTCTATACTTGATCGAGAGAGAGAAAGAGATTAGGAAAAAGAGATCATAACAGTAATTTAAACTTATCAACCTTTATCTAATTAACTTGAGACTAGGAGGAGATATTTAATCTAATATCATAAAATCAAGGTTAGTAATGCAGTGATATAACATCGATGGGAGATGAGTGAAATTCACCCAAACTAAGATCGAGAGACGGTTAGGTGATACATAAACTATTATATTTTCCATGCAAGGCACCAATATAGTTTCACAAGCACAAACAGTCTGTGGAGTTATGAAGTATGGGGAACACAATTCTAATGCTCGTATCATGTTGATCACAATCCTAATTGCACAACATCATTACTGTTATTCTGATTGTTACAAAACCCCCTTTTTTACTTTATTCAATTCTCAATTACATCAACAAGCTGTTGATAGATTTTGACCTATTCATTGTGGGATTGACCCCAACCTTTTTGATTTCTATATTTTACTAGAACTCTCTTTATACTTTCTTGAGGTGTAATTTGGGCGAGATCAAAATTTTGATGCCATTTCCAGTGAATACAATTACAGACTGAGTTTACTAAAGTTTTGTATGTTGTTTGTTGACTTTTGTGTTTCTAGAATTTCTAGGGCATCATCGTGTTTGCCCAGTACTTGGAGTCAAGGCGATCACCGGATTTTATTAGATCCTAAGATTGAACGAACATAACAATAATATCATATGATAAAGAGAAACAAAGCTTATGATCAAGGAGCCCTACATGAATGGGTTCATTATGACCCATCAACCTTGAATCGGCCACCTTAGCATAGTGTTCACAAAACTACAGATCAAGTTACTGGACATGTAATAGTTGAAGAAAATCCTAGGCAAGTAGGTGCTCGTCGTGCATCTATTGAGGAAAGGTCTAGATAGGAGGATGAAGAATGTCGAGAAACACTTGAAAAAGACATAATTAGAAGGAATAGAGGTCAACAACCTATTTAGTAGTACTTTCTAGTGTATGATGATCCAGGATAAGATTGGGGTATGTTGAACTAGTTGAGACAAGTTTAGTCATTCCTCTTGAATTTCCCCAAGGATTGAAATCTAGTATTATGAGCATAATGATACAATTGTTGAATTTGAAGAGCGTGTTTGCAAGTTTGACTACTGATGATGCAAACATACACCTTATGAATTGTATTGGGATTTTCACTTCTTACAATGTACAGAAGAGATTTTGTGGTTAGGAGAGTTACCTCATGGGTCTATTTTTATTTGGAATGAGTTGAGGACATAGTTTTTGGATTGATTTTTCATGTCTTCTAGAATGCTGCAGTTAAAGGATGCAATATATAATTTCAAACAGTTACATTTAGTGGTATTTTATGAGACATGGTTAAGGTTAATGAAGAAGCTAATGAGTGTTCCAAATCATAGAATCATGGGGATAAAATTTCTTGAGATATTTTGCAGAGCCTTGAATGCAAATACCAAGGCTTTACTAATACTATTACAGGTGGAGCTTTCATGAGTCTTTAATGGGACCAGTCTTTGGAAATATTAGATCGATTCACTAAAACCAATTGAGGGTGGCATACTTGGGTGGTAGATAGATCTACTGGTACTTACGCAATTGACACTTTTTGTGAGTAGAAGGCATTGGATGACATAGCGACTCATGAAGTAGCTTAGCTGAGGACTGAGATTGGCTTGCTTACAAAGCAGTTTATAGCAATAAAAGTAGAAAAGGTGAATGCAGATGGTACTCGATGCAAGGCTTCTAGACAAGAAGAGTTATATTTTAAGGAAGAAGATAAGTACTTGGATAGAGAGATGATAGGTCTTTGAGCTAAGGGACAAGGGACTAATCAAGACACTTAGAACTTATGGCAAGGGAGTCATGGTTAGAACTACTACAGATATAGGTATAGGGACATGAATAGAGAGCGTTATTGTGGCTGGAGGAGGAAAGATGATTACAAAGAGAAAAGTGGCTTTTATTTTCCACCAGGGAATTGTGATGATGTGTTATGAAGTTTGAGAATGGAAGCATTAGTTACTAATATTGTGAAGGATTTAGAGAGACAAGACAAATACATTAAGGATATTAAGGCAGACATATCAGGGTTGATCTATAAAGTAGATTCAGATGCAACCACATTCAGCTGCTTGAGATTCAGTATGGGCAGATGTCTACAACATTAAATCAGTGTCAATTGAGCAGTCTTCCTAGTAATACTATTTAGAATCTAAAGAACGACAGTCACAGCCTAGCTATCACCATTTGAAGTGGAAGGGATACTATGGATCCACCTATTACTGTGGATGATGATGTAAGGAATGATGTTGTTGATATTAATAATGTGTTCAAAACTAGAATTGAAAAGTTGGTGACTGAAAATGAAACATCTCAGAAACCGACAGTTGTAGTAAAATAAGCTGATAATGATAAAGAAAGGGATAAGAAGGCCACACCAGTATTGAAGCCCATTCCATGACCTCCTCCACCATTTCCCCAAAGGTTGTAGAAGAAAGCAAAAGAACAAAAATATTAGAAATTTGTGTCAATGTTGAAAGAATTATCTGTGAATATCCCTCTTGTAGAAGCTTAAGAGAAGATACCTGGAAATGTAAAATTCAGAAAGGATTTAGTGACAAACAAATGGAGGGTGGCTTTTGATCCCACTGATAATATATACCACTGCAGTGCTATTGCCTTGCAATCTTTAGTTGAAAAGAAGGAGGATCCTAGAGCTTTCAATATTCCACGTACTATTGGGTCGTTTAATTTTGCATGAGCATTATGTGACCTAGGAGCTAGCATTAATCTGATTTCACTAGTCCTATACAAGCAGTTAGGGTTGGGCTTGCATAAATCCACCTCTATGAGGCTATTTATGGAAGATCATACTTTGAAAAAGCCAGTTGGTATATTGTGTGATGTATTGGTGAAGTTGGCTTATCTTATATTCCCAATATACTTTGTGATTTTTGATTGTGAGGTTGATTTTGACGTCCCTATCATCTTAGAAAGGCCCTTCCTATTCACGAGTAGGGCATTGTTTACATAGAGATGGATAGATAAAATTCAAACTTCAAGATGAACAAGCCATATTTAAAGTGTGTCAGTTGTTGAAGAAGTTAAATGATACGCGGGTAGTGTCTATGAGCAACACCATAGATGAAGGTGCATTAGTTGTACCCATTGAGGAGAGACTTGATGTCTAAGAACTGTTAATAGTAATCATGAATTTTGATAGAGACGGTATTAACGAGTATGATGAG
>NC_061114.1:19652605-19670720 GCF_002878395.1 Capsicum annuum | reverse complement strand
CCCCAGAAATACACCCTAGATGCAACATGGTTCTTATGGTCACAAGTGACCACAAGCTAACCCGTGAACTGGTACCTGCTGCGAGCACTGAATAATATATTGATAATAATGACATTTATGGTAAATAGCCAAAAATTCCATAAGGTTGTAAGTATTTAAAGGTTTAACTGAAGTCATAAGTCGGAGAAACAAACATCTATGAAAATAGTGCAACATGACTGATAAAACTAATAAACTAACTGATTGTTTGAAATGCCTGAAAATCATATAAAACTAACTGACTGGGGAGTTAATGGGACAAACCCCAACTAACTTCGACTGACCATATAAATGAAATTCTAACTCAACTGAATAAATATAAACTCATCCTCAAAGTATGACGACTCACCACTATTGCTGATTTTGGCTAACTGATCTTGTCTAGGCCCGGTCGGGAAACTGAGTGTCCGAATCTATGATATAAGATATCATAGCACAAGAAAATGAGTATACACTTAGTACTTTGAATCTACTGGTATATGAGATAGGGTTAGGCTATAATACATGGGTTAACTGAACATAAAGTAATGACTGGTTGAATAACATGAGATAACTATATAAGCATACATGAAAACTGAAATACTGCAAGTGCAAGACCAGGCATATAATGTTTCTGATATAGTCTATAAGGCTGACTTACTAAATACTACAATACTAAATTCTGATAACTGATTAACTAATAATCTATATGCCTTGGTCAAGTGATCTAAACTAAATTTTGTACTGAGTACTAAATTGAGACTGTGGGAGGTATCATTTAACCGACATACCCCATTCTAAGATGATTGGGGTCCAACCTGTGACCCCAGTTGAAAGGCTGTCAGTACCGTCCCATGGGTACTAACACTGGCTTTGTGGATCCACTAAGCTACTAATGAACTAGGTTATCAAGCCTAAATTGATGGTGACCCCTAGGAGGTAGTCAAACCTAAACTGATGGGTGACTCCTCATAACCTACGCTGGCTATGTGGTTCAGGGATATAGAGACTGCTACTAATGACTTTGCCTAACTGAAGGGGAAGCCGCCATCTTGCATTCACTCGGTGTTAAATCCTACTCCCAACTTAAAGAAACTCATTACTGAACTAAACTGAGCTTATCTGAGCTATCAACTAAGCAATGATACTAACTGAATAACAAGTCTCATGGTCTATCAAAAAACATTCTAAAAACTTGGTAAATAGCTAAGTTTTGGGTATTCATAACCCCTAACACTGAATCAAAATAACAATAAAGGCATGTAACCGCTTCAAAATCATATAGGGGAAATCATTCCACAAAATCTTTCTCTTTGGCATTTCATCAAACACTTGGAATTCATAGACTTTAGCATAGGAATAGTTAAAGCATGTGCTACTAACATAACCACAATACTAAAAATCTTTTCTTAAGGATGTAACATGCGAAAATCACCATTCAAATGTGTCACAGAATAATTCCAATGAAAACACATGGTAAACATTATTTGAAATCAAAGTTCATAATAGCTTCATTTAGATAATTCATAACAACATGTAAAAATCATAAATTTAAACTTGAAAACAGATTCTTGGACTCCATGGGCAAAAAGAGCTGATGGTGGAATATCACACATACTTTTAATACTTAAATCTTGAAAGAGAACAACTTTCTTGAAATTTTTCCTGAATTGGAACAGTTAAGTTCTTGGTTTTCTTGAAAGGAAGATGATCTAACTTGATGAATTTGGAGAAAAGTTAGGGTTTATTTGGGAAAGAAATTGGGAAATTTGAGCATATAACGCCCTATCAGTAGTTTAATCCTGTGTTTTTATGAATTGGGGTGCTAGGAAAAGACAACTATCCCTCTGGAATTTAAATTCATAACTGGAAATTTGATTGAAGGCATGGCGAGACGCAATAATATGCTCATTGTTATACCTGGCGTGATGCAATCGCGTTGAACTTTTGGAAATAAAATCTGAATGTGCCTTAATCCTCATCTGAAAAATCTGAAACTTACCCTAGACATGATCCTAATACACCTAAACATGAATGAACTCAAAAACTTTTATCTCGGGGTTAGGAAGGTCTATTTTAAAATCATCAAAGTTAAGAGGCCAAAAATAAAGATAATTCCCCAACACTTAACTAAATTTTCAGGCTTTAAGCCTCTTATGCAAGTGCTATAGGATAGACTGGACTAGGAAAATAAGGGGTATTACAATAATTCCCCCTTGGGAACATTCGTCCTCGAATAAGACTGATTAAGCAGAGAATACTATGGAACTAAGATTACATATTGAATATGCATAACTAGAATCATGATTACATGTCTAAGTCTGAGACATGATACATCACTGAACTGATTCGTGAATTCATACAATGACATGAAATTATTATATGGATAGAACCGAGAATAGAAAAGGGGAAATATAAGGAAAGCTGTTACCTTAATCTATGTCTGAGTTTGTGGAGAAAATGTGAGGATACTTCATTCTCATATGTGCTTCTACTTCCCAAGTGACTCCCTCTACGGACTGATTTCACCAAAGAACTTATACCTAGGGAACTTCTTTGTTCCGTAGTCTACGAATCTGATTATCGAGAATTTCAACTGGAATTTCTTTATAAGAAAGGCTATCCTAAACATATGTTCATTCATAAGGAAAAACCACAGCTGGGTCCCCAATACACTTCAATAACAAGGACACATGGAACACTCGATGCAATGATTCAAAATCTACAGGCACCTCAAGCTCGTAAGCTACCTTTCCATAACGACTCAAGATCCTATAAGGTCTAACAAATCAGGGACCAAACTTCTTATTCTTGCCAAATCTCTTCATTCCCTTTGTTGGGAGAGATTTTCAAATAGTCTAAATCTCTAATTACAAACTTGAGATCTCTCCTGCGCATATCTACATAGGGTTTTTAGCGGTTTTGGGCTATCTTAATCCTTTTCCAGATTAACTAAACCTTATCCATCATATCAAATATTAAATCTAGACCTATCAATGTGGTCTCACCTACCTCAAACCAAGAAATAGGATATCTACACCACCTTTCATAGAGAACCTCATTTTGAGCCATCTGAAAATAGGAATAATAACTATTATTATAGGCAAACTCGATCAAAGGCAGGTGATCATTCCAACTATCCTTGAAATCAATAACACATTCCCTCAACATATCCTATATGGTCTAAATGGTCCTCTCTACCTGACCATCTGTCTGGGGATAAAATGTAGTACTGAGATGAACTTGGGTACCTAGACCCTTCTGAAAGGCTTTCCAAAAGTGAGAGGTAAAATGGGTACCTCTATCTGAAATGATTGACAATAGGACTCCATGCAACCTAACCAACTCTCTAATATAGAGCTTAGCATAATCCTCTACTGAATAGAAAGTATGAACTGGCAAGAAATGAGCTAATTTGTTCATTCTGCCGATAATAACTCATATTAAATCATGATGACAACGAGTATGGGGCTACCCTGTCACAAAGTCCATGCTCACTTTTTTCCACTTCCAAGTAAGCATACTGAACTCCTGTATCATGCCACTAGGCCTCTGGTGCTCAACCTTAACCTACTGACAATTAGGAAACTTAGCAACAAACTTTGTAATTTCTCTCTTCATACCAATCCACTAATAGATTTCCCATAAATCATGGTACATCTTAGTGGCTCTCAAGTGAATAGAATAACATGCACCATGTGTTTTCACATGTATTCTCTATATTAAGCCATTTACACACGGCAGAGATAACCTAACCTGACATCACAACATGCCATATCTTTCTTGGGAGAAAGTCTCTACCTTCTGATCTCTAACTAATTACTTCAACTTAACAAGACTGGAATCCCTATCTTGTTTCTTCTTCACTTCTGCAACAAAAGAAAATTCTAAAGTATTCTGAACCTATACACTACCCTCAGCTAAATCCACTAACTGAACACCTAATTTAGCTAGCTAATGAACCTTTCTAGCTAATTGCTTCTGATCATCCTCTACATGAGCAACACTACCCATAGACAATCTACTAAGGGCATCTGCCACTACATTGGCCTTGCCCGGATGATACAAAAAACTTATATCATAATCTTTTAAAAACTCTAACAACCTTCTCTGATGAAGATTTAAATCTTTCTGTGAAAATACACACTGCAAACTGTTGTGATTCATGAAAACATCAACATCAACCCTATACAAATAGTTCCTCAAATATTTAAGGTAAAGACAACAACTTCAAACTCAAGATCATGGGTAGGGTAATTCATTTCATAGGGTTTAAGCTGTCTAGAAGCATAGGCTATGACCTCACCTCTCTTCATCAAAACATAACCTAATCCAGCTCTAGAAACATCACAGTAAACAACAAACCCATCCGAACCATCTGGCAATATCAAAATTGGGGCTAAGCTGAATCAAGTCTTCAACTCTTGAAAACTCTTCTCACAAGAATCTGACCACTGAAACTTGACTTTCTTCTAAGTCAATTTGGACATGAGGGAAGCAATAGATGAAAACCCTTCAATAAACCATTGGTAACAGCCAGCCAAACTCAAGAAACTACTAATATCTGATGGAGAGATGGGTCTGGACCAGTTTCTTACTACTTCTATCTTTTGAGGGTAAACTCTAATGCTATCACCAGAAATAATATGCCTAAGGAAAGCTACTGATCTTCGCCAAAAGTCTCACTTCCTTAATTTAGCGAACAATTGATGGGATCTAAGAGTCTGCAATATAATTCTGAGATAGTCTACATGATCATTTTCATTATTGAAATAGAAATGAAAATCGTCAATAAAGATTATGACGAACATTTCCAAGTATTTCTTGAAAACTCGGTTCATCAAGTCCATGAAGGTTGTTGGGGAATTCGTTAGTCCAAAATACATAACTATAAATTTAAAGTGACCATACCAAGTTCTGAAAGCTATTTTTAGAATGTCACATTCTCTAACTCTAAGCTGATGATAGCCAAATTTGTGGTCTATCTTAGAGAAATAACTGGCATCCTGAAGTTGGTCGAACAAGTCATTAATTATGGGAAGTGGATACTTATTCTTGATTGTGACCTTGTTCAACTGACGGTAATTAGTGCACATTCTAAGAGAACCATCTTTATTTCCATCAAAAATGACCAGACCACCCCAAAGAGAAACACTGGGCCTGATGAATCCTTTATCTAAGAGATCTTTCAACTATTCTTTCAACCCCGTAAGTTCAGCTGGAGCCATTCTATAGGTTGGAATAGAGATAGTTTGGGTATCTGGAAGGATGTCTACTTCGAAGTCAATTTCCCTTTTGAAAGAAACTACGGGAAGATCTTCAGGAATCACATCTGGAAATTCCCTTACTACTGAAACTATCTTGTGACTTGAGGTCTCAGAATTAGAGTCTTTGACTCAAAAAAAATGGTAAACAAAACCTTTGGAAATCATTTTTCTTTCCTTAAGGTATGAAATAATTTGATCCCTAAGCGCTGAAGTACTACCCCTCTATTTAAGTACTGGTTCATTGGGAAACTAAAACTAAACAATTCTATTTCTGTAATAAACTATAGAATAACATGAGTGGAGACAATCCATAGAGAGAATGACATTAAAATTAGTCATCTCTAACTCCACGCTGCCTGGATACAATAGAGACACCTACATGGTTAGACACTGAGAAGGGTTTTGCTAAAGACTCAGGACTGACAATGAAATTAACAACTATATAGGTGGTTACAAAAGAAAGCAAAGCTTCAGGGTCTAAAAAAGCATAAATATAGAGGTGAAATACCTGTAACGTACGAGTAACCATATCAAAAGAACTTTCCTAATCCTATCGGGACTAAGGTCCATAAATTCTATTTTGATGTTGTCCACTGGTGGCGCTGGAAGTAGCACCCTGCTGGAGCTAATGACTGGTTGGAATGACCCTATTAGTGTAAGTTCCCTTCCTTCTATTCAACCTATGCACACTCTATGAATATGTGTCCTGGTTTTACACATAAAAAATATTCAGCACTGCTAGCTCTACATACACCTTGATGATTCCTAGCATATTTTTGGCAAAAAAGATTACTACGACCACTGTTTACTCTACCCTAAGGCCTAGAGCCTAGCGCCCTATCCCTATTGTCGTTCCTGAACTTTGATAATGGCGCACTAGATAAAGATGGTGTGGGGTTGAAAACTTTTGGTGTAATTAAGAACGGTTACCACCCTCTAACTACGACTGAGAAAAACTGAAGCTACCTGTTCTGGCTCTCTTATTCTCCCTCTCTTTATCCCTAAACATTTGCACCTCAATCTGTTGAGCATGGAACATAAGCCTAGAAATGCCCATCTCCTAAATCAACATTGCACTCCTATACTCCTTGACCATACTATTATATATGCCAGACATGAACTTACTCATTCTAGATCGGTTCTTAGACACCACATGAGGAGAATACCTCGCCAGCTGAGTAAACTTAAGAGAATACTCTTTCACACTCACATTATTGTGCTTCAAATTAATAAACACAATCACCTTATCTTCGCTCAACTTGAAGGGAATGAATCTGTCTAAAAAGGCCGTAACAAACTTTTTCCACTCTATAGGCCCTGCATCTGTACCTCTATCCTTTTTCTACCTCTTAAACCAGGTGTAAGTCATATCCTACAATTGGTAAGCAGCCAACTCTACACTCTTACTAGATGTAACACCTATAATATCTATCACCTTCTAAACCATGTCAAGGAACTCCTATGGATCCTCATCAGACTTGGATCCCATAAATAAAGGAAGCTTGATTTGGGTGGTCCTAAATCCTAACTGCGGTGGTATTAGCCACTGGATTAGTGAGATAGTAGCATACTAATTATTTTTAAAAGATACTGAGTGAGCTAAAGTAGTGGATGTCATTTTGAACTTGTCACAAGAAACATGCTCATTTAGGAGATCTTCCTGAACAGGATGATTCCCATTTCTTCTTCCATTATTCTTTTTGGGAGGCATGTTCTGTAAATGGAATAAAGATTAAATTTGAAAAAGATTTTAAATTTATATCATGCTCATTCGCATGACATGGATACTGAATGAAGGGAAACTTTTCCCAAAATGTCTTGTAGCCTTCTATCCATAAGTGTAGCGTGCTTCACACACATGCACAAAACTCTACTCAACGTAGCTTTCAGACTTTCTATGTCACTTTAAAACATTAGGCTCTGATACCAAGTTTGTAACGCCTTGGAAATACACCCTGGATGCCACACGGTGCTTACAGTCATAAGTGACTACAAGCTAACCTACAAGCTGGTACCTGCTGCGAACACTAAAAAATATACTGATAATGAATACATTTGTAGAAAATAGCTGAAAATGCCTTAAGGTTTTAAGTACTGAAAAGTATAACTGAAGTCACAAGTCTAAGAAAGAAACATATGCGAAAATAGTACAATATGACTGATAAAATAGATAAACTAACTGACTGTCTGAAATATCTGTAAAAACTCTAAGATTGACTGATTGGGGAGTTAATGGGATAAACTCCCAACTACCTCCGGCTGACCATATAACCAAACTTCTAATTCAACCAAATAAATATAACCTCATCCTTAAAGTATAAGGACTCACCACTATTGTTGATGCTAGCTAACTGATCTTGTCTAGGACTAATTGGGAAATTGAGCATCCGAACCTATGATATAATACATCATAGTGCAAGAAAAAGAGTATGCAATAAGTACTTTGAATGTACTAGTATATGAGATGGGGTTAGGCTGTAATACACGGGTTAACTGAACATAATGTAATAACTGGCTAAATAACATGAGATAACTTATAAGCATGCATGAGAACTGAAATACTGCAAGTGCAAAATGATGCATACAATGTTTCTGATATAATTTGTTATACTGACAAATTGAAATACTGTAATACTGAAGTTTGGATAACTGAGTAACTCATAATCTGTATGCCTTGGTCAAGCGAGCTGAACTAAATTTTGTATTGACTATTGAATTGACATTGTGGGAGGTATCATCTAATTGACATACCTCATTCTAAGATTATTGGGGTCCAAACATTAAAATTAGTTAGAAGGGTGTCAGTACCGTGCCACGGGTACTAATATTGGCTGTATGGATCCACTAAGCTACTGAAGAACTAGGGTATCAAGCCTAAACTGATGGGTTATCCCTGGGAGGATCCAAGCCTAAATTGGTAGGTGAGCCTAGGAGGTATGTACCGCCCCGAAATCGGGTCCTGAGACGTCACACGGTGCTTAGGATAACAAGTGACCCCAAGCTAACCCTTCTACTAGCATAACTCATAAGCAACTGAACAAAAAGTATAAATCCATACAAATCTGCAAAAAATAACTCTTTTCTGAATATGATAGATACAAAAATAAATTTACAAGATTACAACTCTACTTTTACAACCAAAACTGAAATGGAATGCGTTAACTTCTACTGACTGTCTATGAAGCCTCTACTAGTACTGACTGTAGGTAGCTGGGTCATGACTCCCGACTATCCTAACTCAATATGGCTGGACAAAGAAAATACAATACTGCTCGAAATGTATAACTAACTCAAGCCCTTGAATCAAAAAGACTCATCACCTGCTGACTGGATGCCGCGAACTGACTGGATTTGAAGATGTACACTATACCTTGTACCTACATTCCGAGAAAATATAGCCCATATACGAATATGTGGGTTAGTACAATGGAAACATACCCAGCATATAGGGGTGCAATGCATATATAAAATAATATCTTAATATCATCACAGTTTATAAAATTATCAATGCTGATATAAATGACACACTTAGCTCAAATTAAAATCATCATAATCATAAGAGAGTAAAATATATCGGGTGAAACATGTGAGTCATCATAATAAATCTCAATTCACTTCCATCTCAATTCCAAATCATCAAAACAATCAAATCTCATAATAATTCTCTTTGGAATATATGTTCATTATATCTTTTGAAAATAATGACTTTCTCAAACTCAGCCTTTCAAACAAATATCTTTTCATCTCAGATAGAAGAATAAGACTTTTCATATTAGATAGGAGAATACACACACACACACACATTGGGAGTCTCTTACAACCGACATAAACCATGTGAGCTATATGGATTCCAACGTCCAACCCACGTTGGGAGAGCTCTCCTATCCTTGCCATCGGAGTAGGACCTTAATCATTCTTTTCACTAGTGATCACTATATCAATTAGCCTTAGGTTAACATCCTACGGGGGCACATAGTTCTAGGTAAGTACCAATCATAGCTATACCTCCCACTCGGTGATAAAGACCACCCCCGGACTTAGCTCAGATCTTTTCAAAAGAAAATCCACAAAAACACAATTCAACAATTCATAACGGAGCCATCATGCTACCCCTTTATCATAATCAATCAAAATGTAGATTTCTTTTCTCATTCGAGTTCCAAAATAACTCCTTCAAGACCAAAAGGTCAAATAAATCAAATCTCAAAGTGTATATAACACATTACTTCAACAAAATATAAATTCAAATCGGGTTCAACAACCCATATATCAATACTTGATTAAAACATTTCAAGATTCACACTTTATATATCAAACATGTATGATTCATATGAAAATCTAGAAATTTATCTTTAATCATGAATATTCACATCAACGCTCATAAAATTCATCTTCAAAACATCAAAAATATTATAACTTCTTCAACAAGAATATAGATTTCAAATTTCCATCTCAAATTCGTAAGTAGAGCATGTAAAATCGTATATCTTTGTAAAATAATATAAATTTTGGGCAGAAGAACGAAAGGGTATTCTTGTTGAAAAAACCTCACATACCTTAAACTTGAAGCTTTGAATGAACTCTTGACCTTGGGACTCTATTCGTGAAAATAATGAGTGTTTCTTGTAGCCCTCGGAATGGGGATTCTGAATCTCAAGGAATTATTGAAAACTCATGGTTGAATCTTGAGATATTTGAATTTTTAGGTTGAAACCCTAATGAATGTTCTTGGTGATTTTGAGAGAAAGTAAACTTATTTTGGTGTTATGGGAGTTTAATCCCGTGTTGTAGACATATATAGGGGTCTTTTTGGCACTTGGAAGTGAGGTATGCGGCACACAACCCATGGCAGACCTTAAGGTGTGTGTCCCACACCTTATGGCAGACATTTAAGTGTGCCTCACACTTCCAATTGCACACATTTGATTGGGCGGCGCATTGCCCATCGCACACCCTTACTGCCTCTCATAAAAATGGTCATAACTTTTTGTTCGGGTATCATATTTTTTCAAAATTGGTATCGTTTGAAAGATAATTCAATTATATATAATTTGATAACTATTGTTATGAAAAAATCCATGTATATTAAGAGATATAAACATTTTAAGTTGACCCTTGTAGAATCAAATGTCAAACTTTGGATGAATCAATTGGTCTTAGCTCAACTTTGTTCTAGGTCATTGCTATGAACATTTTTCACCTCTAAAATACTCCATAGACTAGGATAATGATCATGAAACTTGTATTAATGTGAGAATCACTTGGATTAGAGCTTAGACATGCAAGAACGGCGGTTAGAATTCTAGAATGAAAATACGGGGTATTACAAGGTAGTAAAGCCTAAACTGACGTGTGACTCATAACTTACGTTGGCTACGTGGTTTTGCAATACAATGACTGCTATGAATGACTTTGACTAACTAACATGGAAGCCACTGTCCTACAGTCACTAGGTGCTAAATCCTACTCCTAACTAAAATCCACTGATTACTGAATTAAACTTAGCTTATCCAATCAAACAGCTAAGCAATGATACTAACTTAATGACAAGGCTCATGGTTTATCTGAAACCATTCTAAAGATTCATAAAAATAGGTAAACAACTAAGTTTTACGTATTCATAACCCCCAAATCTGAATGAAAATAACAATAAAGGCATGTAACCTTTTCAAAACCATAATGAGGAAATCATTCTACAAAATCATTCTCGATGACATTTCATCAAATACTTGGAATTCAAAGACTTTAGCATGGGAATAGTTAAAACATGTGTTACTAACATAATTTCACTACTAAAAATCATGGTTTAAGGATGCAACATGCGAAAATCACCATTCAAATGTGTCATGAATGAATTCCAATAAAAACACATGGTATTCATAATTTGAAATCATAGTTCACAGTAACTTTATGTAGATAATTCATAACAACATGTAAAAATCATAACTTTAAACTTGAAAATGGATTCTTAGACTCCATGGGAAAAAAGGGCACATGGATGAGCACCACACACACCTTTAATACTTCAATCTTTAAAGAAAACAACTTCTTGAAACCTTTCTTGAATTGGAACACTTGAGTTCTTGATTTTCTTGAAAGGAAGATGATTTAACTTGATGAATTTGGAGAAATGTTACGGTTTATTTGATAGAGAAGTTGGGAAATTTGAGCATATAATGGCCTATCAGTAGTTTAATCCCGTGTTTTTATGAATTGGACTGCTGGGAAAACACGAGACTATCCATCTAGAATTTAAATTCGTAACTGGAACACCTATTGAAGGCTTAGCGCGACGCAATGGCATGCTCATCACTATACATGTCATGATGTGATGCAATCACATTGAGCTGCTGGAAACAAAATCCAAACGTGCCTTAATCCTTTTTCAAAAATCTGTAACTTACCTGAGAGATGCTCCTAATATCCCTAAATAGTAATAAACTCAAAAACTTATGTCTCGGGGTCGGAAAGGTCACTTTAAAAATCATCAAAGTTAAGAGGCCAAAAATAAAGCTATGTCCCCAACACTTAGCTAAATTTTTAGGCTTTAAGCCTTTTATGAAAGTTCTATAGGCTAAACTGGACTATGAAAATATGAGGTATTGCAATATCTCCCCCTTAGGAACATTCGTCCTCAAATGCGACTGATTAAGCTGAGAATACTGAGGAACTGAGATTATATACTGAACATGCATAACTGGAAACATGAATACATAACGGAGTCTGAAACATGAAACATAACTGAACTGATTCGTGAATGCATGCAATGACATAAAATGATTACATGGTTGGAACTAAGAATAGAAAAAAAGCAATCTAAGGAAAAATATTACCTTAAGTTGAGTCTGAGTTTCAGAAAAAAAGGTGAGGGGACTTGGTTAGCATATTTGATTTTACTTCCTAAGTGGCTCCATCTATGGGCTGATTTCGCCAAAGAACTTTGACCAAGGGAACTTCTTTGTTCTGTAGTCTATAAATCTAATGCTCGAGAATTTCAATTAGAATTTCTTTGTAAGAAAGGCTATCCTGAACATCTATACTTTCTAAAGGAACAACCATAGTTGGGTCTTCAATACACTTCTTGATTAAGGACACATGGAACACTGGATGCACTAATGCCAAATCAGCAGGCAACTCAAGTTCATAAGCTATCTTTCCATAACGACTCAAGATCCTATAAGGGCCAATAAATTGGGGACTAATATTTCCTTTCTTGCCAAATCTGTTCACTCCCTTAGTGGGAGAGATTTTCAAATAGACTAAATATCAAAATTTAAACTCAAGATCTCTCTTATGCATATCTATATAGGATTTCTGACGGCTTTGGACTATCTTAAGACTTTTCCTGATTAACTGAACTTTCTCCATCACATTAAATACTGAATCTGTCCCTATCAATATGTTCTTACCTATATCAAACCAACCAATAGAAGATCTACACCTCTTTTTTTAGAGAGCCTCAAATAGAACCATATGAATACTAGAATGATAACTGTTATTGTAGGCAAACTCGATCAAAGGCAGGTTATCATCCCAACCACCCTTGAAATAAATAACATACACCCTCAACATATATTCTAGGGTTTGAATAATCATCTCTGCCTGACCATATGTCTAGCGATGAAAAGTGGTACTGAGATGAACTTGGGTACTGAGACCCTTTTGAAAAGCTTTCCAAAAGTAAGAGGTAAAATGGGTACAACTATCTGAAATGATAGACAACGACACTGTGTGCAACCTAAAAAACTCTTTAATATAGAGCTTGGCATAATCCTCTGCTAAACAAAAAGTATGAACTGGTAAGAAACGAGCTGATTTGGTTATTCTATCGACAATAACACATATCGAATAATACCGATGATGTGTACGGTGCAACCCTGTCACAAAGTCCATGTTCACCTCTTCCCACTTCTAGGTGGGAATTCTGAACTCTTACATTATGCCACTAGGCCTCTGGTGCTTAACCTTAACCTACTAATAATTAGGACACTTAGCTACCAACTCTGCAATATCTTTCTTCATGCCACTCCACCAATAGATTTCCTGCAAATCATAGTACATCTTAGTGGCTCATGGGTGAATAAAATAATGTGCACCATGCACTTCTGCAAGGATTCACTATCTCAAGCTATCTACAAATGACACATATAGCCTACCCTGACATCGCAACACACCATCTCCCCCTTGGGATAAAGCCTCTACCTTCTGATCTCTAACTGATTCCTTTAACTTAACTAGACTGGAATCCCTATCTTGCTTCTCCTTCACTTTGGCAACCAAAGAAGATTCTGAACTATTCTGAACCCATACACTACCCTCAACTGAATCCACCAACTGCATACCTAATCTATTAAGCCGATGAACCTCCCTGACTAACTGTTTCTTAAAATCCTTTACATGAGCAATACTACCTATAGACAATCTACTAAGGGCATCTGCAACTACATTGTCCTTGCCCGGATAATACAACAGACATATCATAATTTGTTAACAACTTCAACCACCTTCTCTGAGAAATATTTATATCTTTCTATGAAACTACATACTACAAACTTTTGTGACCTATGAAAACATCAACATCAACCCTATACAAATAGTGCCTCCAAATTTTTAAGGTAAAGACAGCAACTGCTAGCTCAAAATCATAGGTAGGTTTATTTTTTTCATAGGGTTTAAGATTTCTAGAAGCATAGGCTATGACCTTACCTCTCCACATCAAAACACAACCCAAGCCAACTCTTAAAGCATCACTATAAACAAAAAGCCCATCTGAACTATCTAGTAATATTAAAACTAGGGCTGAGGATAGCCGAGTCTTCAACTTCTAAAAACTCTTCTCACAAGAATCTGACCACTGAAACTTGACTTTCTTCTGAGTCAATCTGGACATGGGGGATGCAATATATGAAAACCCTTTAACAAACCATCAGTAATAGCTATCCAAACCTAAGAAACTCCTTATATCTAATGGAGAGATGGTTCTAGCTAGTTTCTTTCTATTTTGGTCTTTTGAGGGTCAACTCTTATGCCATCACCAAAAATAATATAGCCAAGGAAATCTACTGATCTTAGCCAAAATTTGCATCTACTAAATTTAGCGAACAACTGATGGGCTCTAAGAGTCACCAATATAATTCTAAGATGGTCTACAAGATTATATTTGTTACTGGAATAGACAAGAATATCATTAATGAAGACTATAATGAACATATCCAAGTGCTGCTTGAACACTTGATTCATCAAGTCCATGAAGGTTTCTAGGGCATTCATTATCAAAAATACATAACTAGAAATTCAAAGTAACCATACCGAGTTCTGAAAGCTATTTTCGAAATATCACATTCTTTGACTCTGAGCTGCATTCACTACTCTAACCAATTCAGTTGTAGACTAGAATAAATGGCTAGCTGCTATTTTAGCCAACCCAGTGGCCAATACTGCTACATCCAGAGTTTAGTACTTTACCCAAATAAATCCTCCTTCCTTTACAGAATCTAAGTCAGAAGAGGATCTACAGGAGTTCCTCAACTAAGTGCAAAAAGTACCAAACATCATGGGTGTGACTTCTAGTGAGAGTGTTGAGCTAGTCGCCTATCAGCTACAAGATGTATCCTATGTGTGGTTTGAGCAATGAAAGGTAGACAGGGGTATAGATGTAGAGCCCATAGAGTGGGAAGAGTTTACTACTACCTTCCTAGATAGATTCTTTCCCTTAGAGATGAAAGAAGCCAAAGTGTTAGAGTTCATTAATCACAGACAAGGTAGCATAATATTAAAAGAGTATTCCCTCAAATTTACTCAGTTTGCCAGGTATGCTCCCCATGTAGTAGCAGACAATAGTTCCAGAATGAGCAAGTTCATATATGGGGTGTAAGATAGTATGGTTAAGGAGTGTAGAATAGCGATATTGATTAAAAAGAGGGACATAGCTAGGCTTATGGTCCATGCTCAATAGATTGAGGAGAAGAAAAAGAGAGATAACAAAAGGGCTAGAATAAGTAGCTTTAATTTCAGCCAGCCTAAGTCAGAAGGCGGTAATTGTTCCTAGTTTCGTCCAAAGTCTTCAATTCTAGCTTCATCCTCAGCTAGTGCTCCAGTTCCTAAGTTCAGGAATGATAATCATGATGGGGCACTAGGCTCCAAAACCTAGGGTAGTGTAAGCAGTAGTCATACCTATCTTCTTTGCAAAGAGAGTGGTAAAAATCACCTAAGTATGTGTAGAGCAAGCAGTGAAATATGTTTTGGATATGGTTAGCCAGGCTACAGGATGCGGGAGTATAAAGTAATGGCTCAGAGGGAAACAGATTTGCATCAGCAAGGCGCCACTTTCAGTACCACTAGTGGTCAACGCTAGAATAGATTTTATGCACTCCAGTCTCACCATGATCGGGGAAGTTCTCCTGATATAGTTATGGGTATTTATAAGTCTTTCATCTTTATATTTATGCCTTGTTGGATCCTGAGGCTTTACTTTCTTTGTAACCCTTATATAGACATCTACTTTGGTGTCAGACCTAAAATATTAGTAGAACCCTCCTCAGCTTCTACCTCATACTCTAGAAGTAAGGTGGTGATAGTTTAGTTTAGGGTTTATTAGTGATCTGCAAATTTTGAATAATGGCCTTAAGCTAGGGGGGAGATGGTAGAACAAGTAACCAAGTCGGGCTTTCAGATTTTAGTAGTAATGTCAATAATGGTTGAAATCATGCCTTACATGTAAGTTCTACGATCATAGATCATATTCGTGCATATTATCCAAAAAAAATATACATTCTTACAGTTCCTAGTATAAGGAGTTCCAGTTAACTTAGTACTCAGTTCTAGTATAGTCTTAGTTACAATCTTAGTCACAGTGTTAGCCCAATAATCATACCAGTACCTCTGTTACAGACTATTTCAGAATAATTTTATACTCTTGGTCTTGTATTCTTAAATAATATCATTATCATGAATTTATGCTCATTTATTTCATGTTACTCAGTCAGTCTCTTCCTCATATTTATAGTACTCTAAAGTTTCAGTCTAGTTATTCAGACATAGTATAGTTCTGTCCTATATGTCTAGTATTTAGCTATCAGTAATTTAGTTAATCAGACAAGTTAGTATAGGTAAGCATTCATGCTCAGCGCCCATATAAATATTTTCAGTACTCGCAAGCAAAGTGTCGTACCGAGGTAAGGTGTATTGTTGAGGGAGTATTTGAGGAATATGTCTAAGTTTGAAAATTTGTAGTTACAGTGCATATGGCTTAGTCACTCTATTTTTAAGAGGGTTTTTCGTAGGCCTCGTCTCATGTTACAGAATTTTAGCCAAGCTACAAGTTCAGCCCAGTTTATGTATCATGCCTCAGTTTTAGATCCTAGATATTCAGTCACGATTTAGTTTATGACTACCCCGTGCTTTTCCTCAGTACCTCAGTCGAGTCAGCATTCTTGAGGGATATAGCATCCCAAGGGGAAGATGCACTATAACCCCCGAGCTATCATGATCTAAACCTTCCAATTTCAGTCATAAGCTATGTACTCAAAGGCTCAGTTAAGTTCACCATATTCAGTTCGTGTATCATGTTTCAGACTCATTCATGTTCTGATGTTCCCATTCATATATGTTTAGTAAATGATCGTAGGCTTATCAGTGTTCTCAACTTAAGGTAACAGTTTTCCTTAGATCTACTCAGTTCCATATTTAGCTACAACTATAATCTTAGTATCAGTTATCATTACATTTTCAGTCACGCATTTATTAATTAGTTAAGTCATGTATTCCACGTATCAAATATGCATGTCTAGTGTATAAAATCAGTCTATCAGTAGTTCCCTCAGCTTAACAAATTTTATTCGAGGACGAATGTTCCTAGTGGGGAGATAATGTAACACCCCGTACTTTTACCTAGCTTAAATTTGTCCCAAAAATATCAAAGACTTTCTTTAAAGATAAAAACATTTTTATACATGTGTAATTTTCAATATTTTGACTTTTCATTGAGTATAAAATTCAATTAGCTTTCTAACGATATAAAATTTGCCTAAATCTGATAACTGGGTAAGAAGTTATGGCTATTTTATGTTTCAGTTGTTAAATATCATCATTCAGTAGCGCATTGCGGAATGTGTTAAAATAGAAATTGTCAATTTTTAGTATTGCTCCATGATATTAGCGCATCGTGCCATACACCCAGTTCACAAATGTTAATTTCCAGTATACCAATGCGATTCCACTGCGTCGTGGTGCACTTCCAGTTCACAAACAAAGTGGCAATGCGATACCACCGCATCGCGCCACCAAGTAATTTCCCAGTTGTCCTTTTTCCAATGACACGGCGTGATACACCGCATCGCGCCAAGGGCCCAGATTGTGATTTTTCAGTTATTTTCCAGTTTTAAATTTTGAGCTTTTAAATTTTTCCAAGGGTATTTGAGTCTTTTTCCACGACCCTAGTCAGCATTTAACATGAAAATCAACCCTAATAAACCTAGTTACACCATTATTCATTCTGTTTTTACCCAAATTAAACCTTTAATAAATCTTTTTCTCAGGTATGTTAGATGTTCATCCATGGATCCTTACCTTCCATGGAGCCAAATAATCCCTTTTCAAAATACAATATTTATGATTTATGATTTCCATATTTGAATTAGATTGAATTTATGTTCATGATGTTGTTTGAATTTTAATCCATGATTTAGATTACAAGTTCTAAGAATTGATCCTAGTATGTGTTGAATTACATGATATTCATGATAAACCCTTCACTTTGCAAGTTGATTGTTGTAGCCATGTTAACCCTAAGTGTTTATGATTTAATGAACCAAGCATGCTTCCCATGTATT